>NC_133223.1:1346377-1646377 GCF_040436345.1 Pagrus major | reverse complement strand
ACAAAAGTCATAAGGAAACATAAATAACTAAACATTATGAAGAAGGTTTTTTCTTAAAACATATATTAAAACACACAACATAAAACTCATAAAATAAAACATGCATATATAAATAACTACAATATAAACTTTATCAACAATTATTTTTTGGTCTTTTTATATTACTACTGCTATTTCTGCTCTTCTCCCCAAATATTCTTCTAGGTCCTAGATTTAAAACAACACATGATCCCCTCATGGTCACTGAAATAAGTTGGCACCACAGATGATTCGACAATATAATGTGTTGTTTTCACATACACATGATCAATTAGTGTGCCGTTTTCTGTTGTCGGTTGTTTCACAAATTGAACAAACCCTTTGTTTGCCATGAATTTGGAGATTGACGATGATTTCAAAATGTCGTCATTGAAATCTCCCATGACAACAATTGTGTCACTTTTTGGATTCAGCCAATCCAGTAATTTGCTTAAATTCTGTTTAAACAGAGTCATGGGATAAGATGGTGGTCTGTAAATTACTGCCATTAATATGTTGTATTTAGTGCAGTGGTAAACCAAACATTCTAAATTTACATTAAGTACCTGCAGAACATTACATGTCAAATTGTCTGCACTATAAACGCCAACTCCACCATGTTGTTGGCCTTGAATTTCTGTCAATAATGGGTTGCTGGTACTGTAGGACAAATTCCTTGGCTGATTATGAAAAACATAACCGTCCATCTTTACAGTTTCAAGTGACGAAACTGCAGGCAGCCATGTTTCTGTAATAGCAATACAGTTAAGCTGCAAATGCTGTGTACACAATGCCAAATCAGATACATGTTGCGTCAAATTCTGCACGTTCATCAAAAACACAGTAAAGGTCTGCGTATTGAATTTGTGACTTGTAATATTGTTGACCATGAAGGGGGGCATGTTCTCAATTGCTTCTTTAATTGTCTCCTTACAATAGATGGCTTTCTCCTTAAAATCCCTAATCACTAACCCTGACAAATTTCTAACCCGACTCAAAGCTACATACGCCTGTCCAGCTGCAAAAATTCTTTCAAGCGACACTACTGCTTCATCTACTGTTAAGCCTTGTACTTTATGTACTGTACAAGCCCAGGCAAGCTTCAGTGGAAATTGCCTACGCATTCCACCCTTTGTAGTTACCCTGTCCTCTTCAGGTTCAATGGCCGTGGAACCCATTTCTACTGCAGAGGCAAATGCACAGCGTTTCCTCTTCTGTACGCCTACCCTAGCGTCATCAAATTTAACATACACTGTCTGAGGAAACCTCGTTCTGTCATTCTCTGGATAAGCTATGTGTGTGACAGTGCCACACACACCATTAACTAGACCGTCCGCTACATCTAAATTCTTAAACAGCATTACACGGGCATCTTTCCCTAAAAGCAGCGTTTCATCCAGACATGTGTCATATGCTCTGGAATGATGTCCGCTTATCAACTCAAGCTTGCCTGTTTTCTTACTGTTCACATAATCCTGAGCCTGTATCTCGACATAATCCGGACAACTCTTCAACAACTGCTGTACATTATGCTCATTTACTTGTCGATTTGTGGGAAATATGTGTAAAGCTGAGCTGTCTTTGTCGGTTTCACAACGTTGCAATATTTCAATGTCGCCATCCAACATAGGGGTACCTTTTGAACGAGTTCTAACTCTGTTCAACAACTCTGCAAATACCTGATCTTTCTGACGAACGATTGTTTTCAATTCTGCTATCTTAAACAAGTGAGACCACAAATCAACACCTACGTCATCTAAATACAAAGCTTTTCCTTTCACCGGAGGCAACTGATAAAAATCTCCAACTGCAATTACACTAACATTTCCAAACGGGGAATAGTCACCACATTGCTTAATTTGTCTTAATCTTCCATGGATATAAGCCAATAGTTTGTGGTCAACCATGGAGATTTCATCTATTATCAAAAGCTGCAAGCTACTATATTTAGCACGTAAAGAATTCAGCTTCTCCTCACCCAATGGAGTGTAAGGTAAGCGTACATCTTTACCAATACTAAATGCATTGTGAATAGTAGGTGCACTTATATTGTGCGCCGCTATCCCTGTAGGAGCTGTTAGTAGAACGCAAATGTCGTCCGGATCGCGACACACTTTTGACAACAACCTCATTGCCTCGTACTGTAGAGCCTTGATCAAATGGCTCTTACCTGTACCCGCACCGCCTGTAATAAATACATGTATGGGATTTGGCTTTGCTCCATTTACCCTATCTAAGCACCACTGCCTAATCTGATAAAAAATACACATCTGTGTCTCATTCAGAGACCTAACTAAAGTCAAACCGTCATGTCTGCAGAGGACATTGTTCCTCTTTTCTAAATGTGCAACATGTTTACTGTTTATCGCTAAATCTGGAATGTTATCTACATGTTCGTCCACTATCTGCTCAACCTCTCTACGTTCTTCTATGCACTCTAAACGCTCCAGCTCCTGCTCTGGGCACAGCTCGCACCAGGCATCTTCTACAACACCGTCAGTACTGATTCCAGTTTGGATATCATCCAACTCATCTGCATCTCTTTCAAATTTGCATCTGTTCTGATCAACAACTGCTTTAACCAAATGTAGCGATTTATCACCTAATCTCACACGACCATGACTATAGAACTGCTCAAAAGTCTCAAACCCTGGTGGTTTGAGTTGCCTGTCTTTACAATACGGCAGGAACAACTGCAAAATGCTCTGATAAAACAATTCCGGACTCTTAGTCTCTGAAAACCGCACGTAACGAACAACGGCAGGCTGTGTACGTGTTCTTTTCACAACAAAACCACAATTATTGTTTAGTTTAACCCTATTGACACATCTTTCATTTTTACTCAAAACACGATACTCTGATGCAAATGTTGCCAAACACATGTCATTAAATGCACCGTCCTTTGGCCTGTTCTTGTACCTGTCAACAGTGTTCCTCATCCACATATCATCATTGTTAAGATCATGTGATGATGCCTTTTGTTTTAACACACTTAAAGGCAAACTCATTCTAACTGTGTTCTCCCCAACCGGCACAAACACAACTTTCCTAGAGCACTCCTTAAGATGCATGTTTGTCAATCTATACACTGCCTCTTGAGCACAAACATCCCTGTTGTGTAAATACACACTTCCTAAATTTTTCAATGCATCTTTAGCACTACTATTACCCTCTTTAGCTGCTTCCCTCTGAGCATTTCCTAACAACAACCCCATCTCCTTTTCTGCCTTGGAGATGTAAGAAATAATGTACACGACACAAGCATAGGCATCAACGACATATTGGACGTCTATATTAGCATTCCAGCATTTTAAAAGCGGTTTGCTATACTGATTTATCCAAACCTCGTTCGCCTGCCTCTTCAAAACAACATGCGTTTTCCTGCCAACACGATTGTATGCAGCCTCAAAAACACTTTGATTTAGTCCTAAATGTCTAAACAACTGTTGCACACTATCAAAACTGGCATTCTCATCTGAAAGAGCTGTTTTAATTTTTGTCATAATGGCGACTGCAATCTCTTTTTTCATGATCTCTG
Source organism: Pagrus major (assembly GCF_040436345.1). Taxonomy (NCBI): domain Eukaryota; kingdom Metazoa; phylum Chordata; class Actinopteri; order Spariformes; family Sparidae; genus Pagrus; species Pagrus major. The sequence continues at coordinate 1,642,821 of NC_133223.1, read as the reverse complement.
TTTTTTTCTGGCCCTCATTTTTGCATGCACAGCTGTCCAATTTCTGTGCTTCATCTACCTTACATTTACAAGATTTTGTGCCATCCTCTTCAGTGACTTGACGTGAAATAAAAGTTCTTGCGGACGGCGGCTTAGGAAAATTGAATCGACAAACAGTTTTTTTCTTTTTACAAGATTTTGAATGTCGTTTTGAATGTTGTTGCACAGATGTAACAATGTCCAATAATGTTTCATCCTGTGCTGGTAATTCACATGTCACATAGTGATCAATAAATTCAACTACCTCTTCATCTGTGTTTTTATCAATTATAGGGGCATTCTCTATCCAAAAGAGGCAGTGAACATGTGGTGATCCACGCTGCTGGAATTCCACCCTATAAAAATAATCCTTTATTTTGCCAATAGGATTAGATGGAGACATGAGCACCTCTCTCAAAAAACAATGCCAGCGAAAATCAAACATTGTGGCCGCAGTGACCGGATTGCCACGCAAAAGTTGACACCTATCTGCCCATTCTAACTGTTCAGCTGTCTCTGTTCTACCTGCCTGCTTCAAAATACTATTGAGGAGATTTTTCCACCGCATGTCAGCTGAAGAAAACGAACAAAACCAGGTGGGCACACCCAACTGACGAACACAGGCCAACAAATCACGCTGTGCCGCCTGCCAAAAAGATGGGGTACCTCGAATAGGTTTAAGAAAACGAAACCCATCATCAAACTGCAACAACTTTTTCAAAGATTCTTCGTCATTCAAGACATTTCTGCTAACTTTTTGAGACTTAACACCTCCTCTGCCTTTCCGCAGTGCTATTGATACATTTGACACGACCTGTTCTACCTCAGATAAGTACTGAGCAAAAAAGATGTACTCAACATTTTGTGCAAATCTACCATCAGCATGTAAAATCCTGTTATTAAAATAACGCGACAAAGTCAAACGATGCTGTCTACTATCACGATATGTACCAAGTCCACCAGGAAACAACACAGGGAAGCATTTTGCTTCATTTGTATGATCAGACAACAACCTGACAGGACAGTTCCCTTCTGCTGGAGCCAAATTCAATATATCATCAAAATATTGATCCAGTGCTTCCTGACCAATATCTACAGGCATAAGACAAGTGTCCTGGAACATGCAATGTTGTTGTCTATCATGCAGAAGCTCATCTTCCCCAACATCTGCACATGCTTCACCACCACCATTACAATCACTATCAGGTTCCCTACAAAAGTAATTTATCCACGCTTCATTAAACTCTACATCTTTATAATGTACATTTGTCTGTTTTAAATATTGCAAAGCCTGCCTTATACGCATACTATCAACAAATTGATACTCATAATGTCCTTTATAAGTTAGCTTGCGCTTCAACTTTACTGGCAACAAAGATCCTTCCATTTCTGTACGTGGCAGCAAATTGCTCGTCTGCACAATATTTGCAGGAACACACGTAACAGGTCCATGTACTCCATTTTGCCCACCTTTAGGCAATGCCAACATCTTCATAAATGGAATATGCAACGCGATCAAATGTTGCTCTAAACTGTTCAAACACGCCAGTTCTGGTGGAATGGGACAAAGTGCCAAATTGTTCAATGCACATTCAGGTGGCACTACACCTTTACTAATCTTAGAATGACACGTGTAACAGATCCACAGCTCTCCTCTAGCTGTATCCAACCATTTACATGGCAGTACACACTCCTTATTACATTTATGTAAATACTCTTCACTAATACATTTATTTGCAATTAAACTTATTTCTTTCCTTTTACTATAATCATCTGTTTTACACTTCAGAACCTGATTCTTAAACAAACCTCTGTGGCATACACAGCACACATAATCTGGCCCATCTTTAACTTTGTCCCAAAACTTTTTTCTAACATAATTAAACTCCTCTGCCTTTTCTTTAATTTTTTCCCTCTTCAATTTGTTTCCTGCTATAACACGCTTCTTATGCTCAAGACTTCCATGATATTTCCTTGTACTCATAGCTCTTACATGCTGCCTGTGCAGTTCACTTTCCCTATATTTCATTGTACTCATCTCCTTAACTTTATGCTTATGTAATAGATTTAGCCTATATTTCATTTTACTCATCTCCTTAACTTTATGCTTATGTAATACATTTAGCCTATATTTCATTTTACTCATCTCCTGAACTTTATGCTTATGTAATAGATTTAGCCTATATTTCATTTTACTCATCTCCTTAACTTTATGCTTATGTACAACATTTTCCATATATTTCTTTTTATTGATTTCAATGACTTTCTTCCTAAACAAATCATTTACCTGGTACTTTATTTTACTTTTTAAGTTCTTTTTACTTTTGAAATACTTAGAAGGACTAACATTAGTTGGGTTAAATGTAAATGAAGTCTGATCTTGCGTACACACAGTACTGTCCTGCTGTTCTTTAACATTATCTTCAAGATCGATAACTTCTTCAGCTACACAACCTATACATACAACTGGACTTGAACTCACAGCACAAACACAACTCTCTCTACTTTGCACTCTAAAGTTGTACCTTCCAGAAAAGGACTGGCTCACTTTGCAGTACATATAACAGGTCTGCATCTGAGGCCGCATGACACAAACAACATTCTCATAATGGTTACCGTTACAATTCTCTAAATACACTGCCTGATTGGATAAGTGCCTATTCTTGCAACTGTATTCAAGCCAGCGATCACCACAATATGTAAAAATATTCACTCCTAAACAATCTGCTGCTGCTTGAATCTCTACTTCAGTGGCCCAACTACCAAGACAGTGCATTCTTGATCTACTCAGATAATCTGACATTGAGGAATACTCAGGACGCAAAGTATATGCTAGAGGACTGGCACGTAATTGCTTAAACACAGCTAATCTAATTTTTCTATGATTGTTCTCTGTGCCACACACAGCTTGACTAAGCGCCCTAAAGAAACAATTACCATCACCAACTATTTTCTCATTCTTACAAGGAGCCCCTAATGCACCAACATTTGTTGATGCCAGATCAAGTTTCTGTGACTCTATGTTCAACTGTTTGCACAAAGCTTGTGCAACGTGACTACGCAGTGGATTGAACTCAAAACTTTTACTTATCACATCACTGACAAATACAACGTCTGAATTAACCACATTCACGTCCCTGCTTTTCAACTTTTTCGATCCATGATTACCCACTGAAATCTTGCGTTTCACACCTCTCTGCCTGTTGCTGTCAAGTGTTACCTGTTCAGCCGACACTTTAAGTGCTAACTGGAGAGGTAAGCTACAACCAAAGTCAACCTCTCTGCTTTCCTCATTTGCACTTTGACTTTTGTGAGTGACACAAACACCGGCAATCTCAAACAGCTTTGGAGTGTTCATAGCACTGGCAAATTTGCATATGTGATCAAACACACGGTCAAGGCAACTAAAATACACAACAACGCTAAACCCGTTCACATCTACCATGCCATCTGCATCGCGTGCGTGGGAGTCAACAACGGCATACTGCCCATCTCGACCAATGATAGCACACGTGGTGCCACTCACAGTCAGAAAGCATGTGTCATATTTGCTACACATCTTTCTCAAACCATTCCTGAGAGTGGTGTACACTCCTGCATCAACAAGCTGTCCCTCAACCACATCAACATCACCAGAAACGTACTCACCATATTCAAACTTAAATTTCTCTCCATCAATAATGGACTCTTTGGGCAGATCTGGAACACACAGCATTTCAGACCTCCCACTGATGGAATTACTTTCCCGCAACGACGTGTAGAGCTCGTCCCCTAACTCTACAACCTTATCCAGATCGCCAGACTGCCACGAAAACACAGTATTGATGCTGTGTTTGGCTAAAGCTACCAAACTTACAGCCATACACTGGAGCCCTCCGTGTTGGAACCGAGCGTCCCCTTGGTGAAAAGTTCCCCTGATGGAACTTACGTCAATCTCTGGCCTGACTGAAATGATGTCCTCGAGCTCTGCTGCAACGCCAACATCAACAGTCTCGCCTGCAAACAATTTAGCACTCTCCCTGTCACCATCTACTGGACACAGCACGCCAGAAATGCCATGGATAGCATACCACTTCGCACCTAAAGACTCCTTCAAACAACTGATGTGAAGCATCAAGTCATTAAGGCACGTGTTGAAGACAGCCACAGACGTGCCAATAGTAGATGCCATCCCAGATGCATCACGTGTGCCGCAATCAACAACCACAAAATACTCGTTATGGAGAACAATGGCACTAACCGCACCCCCAAGATTCAACAGACACGTGCCATGGTTAAACAAATGCTCTTGCAGCTTCTCGTACAACAAGGTGTCCTCCTCCAGCCAAATAAAATCACTACGTGCTGGAGGAGAAATTTCTACCTGCCACTGCCTGCCAAACACATTGTACTGTTCAATCAACCTGCACAACTCCTGTTTAGCGCCGCTCTTCTCCTTAACTTCAATGTAACTGGCCAGTTTGCCACCTTCTACACTTATGCTATCAATATCTGTCCCTTTCCACGTACACACTGGAGAAATGACATGTTGCATAACTGCTGCAACACCACATGCCATGGACGTATTTATGTCATAAGTGACAGGTGCACTTCTGACATTACTACCAGGAACAACAGACTGCAAGGTCTCTGCACACCTGCAAGAAATGGGGTTAACGTCACCATTACCTTTGTTGGATCTTGGTGTGGGCGAGACACCAAGATTGACGACAGGCTGTAGGTCCCCACACGGAGCAGCAACAACATTGGCGACAGCAGCGGTGGCAACCTAAAAGAAAACAAAAAAACCATTAAATGATCTGGATAAATAAACTATACTACTATTATAAAAAGGTAGTAGACACACATTTTGCACAAACTGTACTAACCTCCCCCTTGGCGTCCACTTTCACATGAGCAGTTGCAGGCGGTGGCATGGGTTTCACCACGGGCAAAGCTCTCGCCGGGACCTAGAGAACATTTTTTCCAATGATTATCCAATTATTGCCATAATACTGCAGACATGCACAAAAACGCAATCCCAATAACTCAAATATTGAACAAAATCAAGACAAACCTTCTGGCTCGCAGAAGTCCGACGAAGTTCCACTTTTGGACGCTAATGGAAGAAAAACAAAATACACTTTATTAAGCCATATTTGAGCAAAACCCATTGTGGACCATATTGTGCAGTTTTGCATGTTGTTGTGAGTGTATCAGGAAAAAGGAGATACTAAACAGACTTCAACAAACCAAGATATACAACTTGTAGCAATATACCTTTGAGCTTCGTGGAACAGCAGTTGAATCAGGGGTAGGAAAATGGGACGGAACAGCAGCATCCATCGCAACCAACACAGAACTGCTGAACCAAACAGGGTTTGGCTCAATGAAGCACTGGCGTAGTGCACTTGCATCAACCTGTAAAATACATATACATAATGAATGCTTTGTCAAAACGCCATCATCTAATCAACAATCGTGTCTAAAACAGCCTATGTCACATTTATCATAACATACCTGCTGCTCAACCATCCTCTCTGCACCAGAGGAATGCTCAAGTTCCTCAGGTGCTCTCCTCTGTAATAACAAAATAAGATATTTTGTATTAAACACCCTGTCAACCATTACACAGGTCAGCTGATCAATATTACATCAAACACACCACTATAATGTGTAAACAATTACCTTCCCGCCCTTGCCAACAGTTGTCCACCCCGAGGGGTTTGATGGACGAGGTACGGTGACCTGTCCCGTGACAACCACCTTGGGGACGACCTGCCTACGAGGAGGCGACGTTCTGGGAGCAACCTGTACCTTCGGTGTTGGAGGCTGCAGTTGTTCAAACGCAGCCGTCCACAGCAGCCCGGCTAGAATGGGCATGCCGTCACTATCGCTGAGATGAATCTGTGAAAATAACAAAAATGAAAAGATTAAATGATATGGATCTACAATAACGTTGTCATTCAACTACAGAGAAAGTTTAAATGACACTAGATGTTCTACTTACACCATCTCTGCTCCACAGCACACGTCGGTTCATGGGGAAATGCTCAGCAATAGGGAAGTACCTGACACCTAAAAAAGAAAAACAAAATACATTATTGTAATATGTCTATTACATTTTAAAGGAACAATTATGGAAATTATAATATTCATTCAAACAGTCTGCCTAACAACAAATGATGCACCGTCCATGGAATTGTTGTCAAACTAGTCTTTTAAAGCTTACCCATACGTGCTGACACACGGCGGAACTCTTGACGCATGAAGTCTTGGTGAAGGACTTCAGCGGCCAAACGAGGTGGGAAGTCCACGACACACACCTGTAGACCAAACTGGTTGTTAATAACAAATACATTTTTACTGAAAATGCCATAACTAATCATATAAACATACATTATTCTGCACCTTCATACAACTACATTAACTATGGTAATATATCAATAAATACAATAGACAAAAACGTACGTTACACCATCGCTCGCAGGCAGCGTGCAGGAGCTTAGCGAAGTCTGCCCCTGCCTCATCGATGGTCCTGCTGGATGTCAGGTTGTTGCTGGGTGCCAAGACCAGGACTGCGTCAGGAGACCGAGGAACAGCAGCATGCAGCAACTCAGTCCTCAGCTCCCTCGCACAGCCCCCAGGCGTGGACATGATGCCAAAGGAGAGGGAGCCCTCTGGCATCGGGACAAAGCCATCTGCGATAGCACGCAGATGGGAATCTCCTACAAGAAGAACGAACTGGAAAAAGATTGGATTGTTATTGATTGAAATTCACTAATCATAACAAGTCGTCTTTTCTTCTTATTATTATAAAAATTCTTGTTATTATTATTGTTATTAGTATTATTATTATTATTATACCTTCTCGTCAGGGAGTTGGCACGGAATGACCAACTTGTGCTGTCGTCCAGTCAGTGACGACTTTGGCCATGCTCGCACAGGGTTGCGGTAACCAGTGCCGTGCTCTAATAATACACAGAGAAAAGAAGACACCAAGATACAGTTAATGAAAGCTTACAAATCATCATCACAAATCATGAAAATGCAACAGACCTTGCCACTAGGCAAATATATACACCATTCACATACAAGGACAAATTGTACATACCAGCGTCAGAGACATTGGCAGACTGCTGCGGTTCCACGTCGACCGTTCGCCGTTCTGCCATGCGTCTTTTGGCTGCCTCCGAACGACGAAAAGACTTGCCCCGTGGCATCTAATAACATGTAAACAATTGATTAATATTGACATTACAACTCATCTTTAGCCTGCAATAACTACACATATACATCTCAAAACACATTTAACAAGCAAGCAATGATGTAATAAGAAGAAATAAAATTGTTACTTTAAATATTCATACACACAGAAAAAAACTACACTAAAATATTGATAGTTTACTTTAACTCTTGTATTATGTTTGATTGCCCCAAACACCTCTTTGTTTGGTGTTCCTGGTAAAATTTGACCATTCTGGTTTAACTGCTCTTACATTAACATTACAAAAAACTTCATTCAAACATAATCAGCACCAACTTCTATTTAACACCTTTTAATGGTGTAAATAATGTATCAAACTAGCAATGAACATCAATAACTGCAAGGAACATCCAAACAATAAACACTGAAAATAAAAAATAAAACATCAAAACAGAGATTACATTCACAGAACATCAGAAAATGAACATGAAGTCATCTTTGTGTGTGTGAATGAGTTAAATGAGTTGACTGAGTGAGTGAGTTGACTGAGTGAGTGAGTGAGGAGAATGAAATAATCTAAGACCCATTCATTTCCTGTACCAGTCATTTTTGACCAGGAAAACACAGAATTATGTCCATGTACCCATTTTACTACAACATTCTCCCAAATACATAGGTAGATTCATGTAAACAATAATTACTAAGAAGCTCTTTACACCTACTGTACTGTCGTTCTGCACTTTGATTATATTGCTAAATTAGGAAAAGACTATATGCCGATCAGTAAGTTGCTGCCGCGAAGTTCAAAACTGTACTCCAGCCAATCATGGCGCAAAACGCCTCGAAGTTGAAATTTACTCCCGACAACCACCGCGCGACAACGCCGGCGAAATTTAAAATATACTCGCACAAATCGTATCCTATAACGGAGTTGTTCACCAGTGCGGAGATGTGACACTTGAAAAAACTTTGATATTAAAATAATTGAACATTGTCTAAGTATTGACATGCTAATAGCACGTAGCTGATTAAGCAAACAAACCAAAGCACTCATGTGCTACAAAACATGTGGTTATAATCTGTGCTAACAACCAACCACCTCTCCTATAACTACAGGACAGCTGTTTCCAGTAACTACACAAGACAAAGCTCGGTAACGTTTAGGTTATTTAGAACAAAACATCCAAAGGTTTTTGCTGCCGAGCAATGCTAATCAACGTTGCTAACTAGCTGTCTCGTTACAACAAACCAGCCAAAAGTGTGAACAACAGCACTAATTATACTCATTTCCAAAGCACATACACGTAATTTACCTTACTGAAGTTACTAGTACTGTAGATACTTCAGAAATAGACATTCAAAATTACAGGTCAATGAAGCAACTAGCATACACGTTAGCTCGTATCGCAACACGGAGAAGTCATCTCTGTGCCGCGATGGCAAACAGCGCCCTTAATCAAAATCAACTCACCGTGTTAACCAAATTGAGATCCCTTGAAAAATGCTGCTGTCTTAATCCAAAAGGTCCTGTAAATGTTAGTGTACGTGTTGAAAAATCTGTAGAGCCGGAGTAGATGAATCTTCACAGGACGAGATCAAAATAACAGACGAGTCGAGTCAGGAGGTCATAAACCTGGTGGGCCAGCTCAGGACGTCGGCCCTTTTTTATACATTGTTGTGGGTGGAGCTTAATGAGCGACAACAAGTGGGAGGAGGAACACTCTGGAGGAATGAGGACGTAAGTGAACAAAGGCAACAGAGAGACACAGAGAGACATAGTGGGACAGAAAGAGAAAACGCGACAGAAACAGAGAGCTTAAAAGACAATAAACAAAATATAATAAAGTGCTCATTTGTATTTAGTGCAAGCTTGTGCGTATTTGTGTCTTAAGTGATATATTCATGTTTGGATAACAGACAAAGAGGTTCAAACGTTGCAGCTCTGACGTCACGTTTTTCTCACGACGTGACTGTTTGATGCGCTCAAATCCATTTCTAAATCTAAGTATAATCCAACTCCGCTGCTTTTCCGCAGCGTTTTCCATAAACAACAGATATGATACATTGTTATGAGTCTATGGCTGCCAGGTGAACATATTACCCATGAAAGACACAGATTACAGTCTGAAATATTAAACATTTGTCAAACATTTGTCACTTTCCATAAGCCATGGTAAGACAAGATATCAATCACAACACATTATAACAGCATCCATATGATGACAAACAATCTGAGGTTAAATGTTTAAATTACCAGGAGGACATCGGGGAAACACCTTCAAGAAAACACACACGTCATCTTCATGACGTGTACCGTCACGCCTCTTTAAAAGTAGAAGCACCACACTGGTTGCTTTTTAACGCCGGAAATGCTATGCTGTGTGTGTACAAACAATGGCGAAAAATTAGCCACAACACAGCAGCACCGATAATGCAAAGTCTCTATATGAAAACGTCGAGTGTGTGTCCAGTGTACTGTCTTTAGTGTATTTTCTAGTGGAGTGATTTTTTTGTTTAAAATGTCAAAACACTGAGCCAAAAGCCACACACACACAAACATACATTCACGCATGCGCACAACCACACACATTCTCTCACACAGAACACAGCCACAAATTTAACTAACATCTCCTACAGATTTCAGATGAAAACCGTCACTGTTGTGTTTTGGGTAACATGTATCATATTTAGGTAGGCACCTTTCCAATACACCACCCACTGAAAATAGGAAGTCACACTCACATCCATCAATAAGACTTTATTGATATAGCACATTTTATACAAATAACATATAGCTGTAAAACTATATGTTTACATTCAAGCAGAAACATCACCGTTAAAAAGAAGGCAACAAAGTTGACAACTTACTGATAAACATAACTAAAACTTAATTTCAGGTTTTTGTGATAACAAAAATTATCATTTGTACATTTTTAAAATTATGTGCATTCTTTAATCTGCCATTATATATAACAAAAAACACTGAAAATCTTTACATGTCTATGATGACACAATAAATGTCTTCTTCATAACTGCTACATTTTACAATCACAATCATTCAAAAGATAAAGACAATCTCAGCCAAGATTAACACTGAATAAACTGGATTCCTCACATCCAAACTCATTCTATCTTCTTTCAAGCAGAGCAACAAATGTCATAGCCTTTTCAAAGGACATTTAAATGCAACAGTAATGCAGAGAAGTCAGAAGTGCTTACAAGACAAACTGCTGTCCACTGCTACATCTTTTTCACCTTTATTAACATGCATAAGTAAAAATCAGCATTACATCAAATTAAATCACTGTAGAGTAGTTACAGTATAGTAACATAGTCAGCCAGTAGGCTACAATTATTTGATGTATTTGTGGTACATTAGTAAACGCTTCAAGTGTACCTGATGGCAATCTTTTCTGTTGAACAACAGAGCAACTTTGTGATTAACAAACGCTCTGATTTTGGTTATACTGTAAAAAGACAGCAGAAAAACAGTTCAATAAGTATTGGAAATTTGACAAGTTGTTCAGATTCACTTTAATTGAAATGACAATAGAATATGACAATACTACTTCTAAGACCGTTTAAGCTCTGCTCAAACCATTTGCCAAACATCCATTCACAGCTAAATGACATTTGTCTTAAATTTTCAAAACAAAGGATGTGCCCACCCTGACAGCACATGCCGCAACACCAGCATGCCCCGACAGCAGCACGTCCCGACAGAAATACGCCCCAAGACGCGTGGCCTGCGAGGGCCCGTTCATCGCTGCTTGCAGCTTTAATTATTATTATTATTATTTTTCGGCCAAAATGATCGCATTTTTCACTGCCTGAACATACCCCAAAAGTCACCAAACTTGGAATATATATCAAACCTGGCGAAAAATTTTATAATCTGTTGTCGTTGTGGATTTTCACCGCTAGGTGGCGCTGTAATAAGGAAAGTGCGTTTTGGCTAATAACTCCCACATACTTTGTCGCACATTCAAAAACGTTGTATCCACGCGTTCAGTGAATTGTGCTGAATCTCCTGATATAGGCCACGCCCATTTCCGCCTACCGTTTTTATGCTAGCTCGCGAAATGTCGAAAACCTACTTTTTCGAACTCCTCCCAGGCAATTTCACCAATTTGCACCAAACTTTGCACACATCATCTGTGGACCCTCCTGACAAAAAGTTATTAAAAGAATTTTGATATTCCAAAAAATACTCAAGTTATTAAATAACAACTTCCTGCAGATTTCGTTCCAAACAGGAAGTGTTGCATATCTCCACATTGGTTTGTCCAAATGACGTCAAACTCAGGATCCTACTTCCTCATGATGCTCTAAGGCTCTGTGCTAAATTTTGGCCGATGACCACTAGGTGGCGCTCTTTAAATTGAAGTATTTAATATCTCGACATCGGTTGGTCGGATTAACACAAAACTTGGTACACTCATTGCCAATGGCCTCCTGAGGACAGGTGACAAAGGGGTTACCGATATGACACTAGGTGGCGCTCTGGTGGCAGTTTCATTTTAGATTTGCCACTGTGCCCACACCATAACACTTATGGATATGAAATTCATAGGGATGGTATAGACCGGCCCCTGTAACTCACACACCAAAAATGACCAGCAGGTGGCGCTATTATCAAGAAAAAACGTTTTTTGCTAATTACTCCCACATAATATGGTGCACATTGTTAAACCTTATATCTACGTGTTCCCTGAATACAGCCGAACAGTGTGATGTAGGCCACGCCCACGTTCGCACTGAATTTCCATTTGCAAATTCGCCAAATGTCGCAAACCTACTTTTTCGAACTCCTCCCAGGCAGTTTTTCCAATTTGCACCAAACTTTGCACGCAGCATCTCTGGACCCTCCTGACAAAAAGTTATTAAAAGAAATGTGCTAGTCCACAGAACGGCCAAAATATAAAACAACAATTTCCTGCGCATTGTGGTCAAACAGACATTCTTGTGTATCTTGATGAAATACAGTCCGATGAACACAAAACTTTTGGCAATTGTGTTCCATGGCATGATGAGCATTTCTACAAAATTTCGTGCAAATCGACCAATAGGTGGCGCTTTGATTGCTAAATGACGAAATGACAGCTTCACTGCCTTCACTTTCATTTCCTCAATGGAAGTTGTTGCAAGTACAAGCCCCGACAGCAGCATGTCACAACAGCAGCATGTAACGACGGCAGCATGTAACGACGGCAGCATGCCGCGACCCGCGTGGACTGCGAGGGCCCGTTCATCGCTGCTTGCAGCTTTAATTATTAGGGCCCGAGCAGTGAAACTGCAAGGACCCTATTGTTTTTGTAATGATTATTATTATTAGGGCCCGAGCAGGGAACCTGCGAGGTCCCTATTGTAATTGCAATGATTATTATTATTATTATTTTATTCCTTCGTCCAAAATGATGGCATTTTTCACTGCCTGAATGTGAATGAAAAGTCGATTTTATTTGGCAAAGTCAGTGGGCTTGGCGAAAAATTTTATAATCTGTTGTTGTTGTGAACGTGCACCACTAGGTGGCGCTATTATCAATGTAAGTACGTTTTGGCTAATAACTCCCACATACTTTGTCGCACCTTCAAAAACCTTATATCCACGCGTTCAGTGAATTGTGCTGAATCTCCTGATATAGGCCACGCCCATTGCTGCTTTGCGTTTTTTTCAGTAGCTCGCGAAATGTCGCAAACCTACTTTTTCGAACTCCTCCCAGGCAATGTCACCAATTTGCACCAAACTTTACACACAGCATCTGTGGACCCTCCTGACAAAAAGTTATTAAAAGAATTGTGATATTCCAAGAAATACTCAAGTTATTAAATAACAAGTTCCTGCAGATTTCGTTCCAACCAGGAAGTGTTGCATATCTCCACATTGGTGTGTCCAAATGACGTGAAACTCAGGATACTACTTGCTCATGAGGCCCAAAGGCTCTGTGCTAAATTTTGGGTGATGACAAGTAGGTGGCGCTATTTAAATTGAAGAATTTTATATCTCGACATCGGTTGGTCGGATGAACAGAAAACTTGGTACACTCATTGCCTCTGCCCTCCTGATGACAGCTGACAAAGGGGTTAGTGATGTGACACTAGGTGGCGCTCTGGTGGCTGTTTCATTTTATATTTGGCACTGTGCCCACACCATAAGACTTATGGATATGAAATTCATAGGGGTGGTATAGACTGGCCCCTGTATCTCACATACCAAAAATGACCAACAGGTGTCGCTATTATCAACACAAAACAGTTTTTGACTAATAACTCCCACATAATTTGTCGGACATTGTTAAACCTTATATCTACGTGTTCCCTGAATTCACCTGAATTGTATGATGTAGGCCACGTCCACTTTTGCGCAACATTTCCTTTCGCAAATGCGCAAAATGTCACAAACCTACATTTTCGAACTCCTCACAGGCAATTTCACCAATTTGCACCAAACTTTGCACACAGCATCTGTGGACGTTCCTGACAAAAAGTTATCAAAAGAATTTTGATATTCCAAAGAATACTCAAGTTATTAAATAACAACTTCCTGTAGATTACAGTCAAAAGAGGAAGTGTTGCATATATCCACATTGGTGTGTCCAAATGACGTGAAACTCAGGACAGTACTTCCCCATGAGCCCCTAAGACTCTGTGCAAAATCTTGGCCCATGACCACTAGGTGGCGCTATTTAAATTGAAGTATTTTATATCTCGACATTGGTTGGTCGGATTAACACAAAACTTGGTACACTGATTGCCAATGGCCTCCTGAGGACAGCTGACGAAGGTGTTACCGATCTGACAATAGGTGGCGCTCTGGTGGCAATTTCATTTTATAATTGGCACTGTGCCCACACCATAACACTTATGGATATGAAACTGATTGGGGTGGTATAGACTGGCATCTGTAACTCACACACCAAAAATCACCAGCAGGTGGCGCTATTATCAACACAATACCGTTTTTGGCTATCAGTTAAGACATGCGCGCACAATAACGGGGCAATGGGTCCGGGTAAGGAGCACGCCCCGACGGCAGCACGCCCCGACCCGCGTGGCCTGCGAGGGCCCGTTCATCGCTGCTTGCAGCTTTAATTAGGGCCCGAGCAGTGAAACTGCGAGGACCCTATTGTAATTGTAATGATTATTATTCTTTATATTTTGTTATTTTTCTTCTTCCCAAATGATCGCATTTTTCACTGCCTGAACATACCCCAAAACTCATCAAACTTGGAATATAGATCAGACCTGGCGAAAAATTTTATAATCTGTTGTCATTGTGAATTTTCAGCACTAGGTGGCGCTATAATCAAGGAAAGTGTGTTTTGGCTAATAACTCCCACGTACTTTGTCGTACATTCAAAAACCTTTATCCACGCGTTCAGTGAATCTTGCTGAATCTCCTGATATAGGCCACGCCCATTTCCGCCTACCGTTTTTTTTCGCTAGCTCGCGAAATGTCGCAAACCTACTTTTTCGAACTCCTCCCAGGCAATTTCACCGATTTGCACGAAACTTTGCACACAGCATCTGTGGATGCTTCTGACAAAAAGTTATTAAAAGAATTTTGATATGCCAAGGAGTACTCAAGTTATTAAATAACAACTTCCTGTGGACTCGGGTCACAACAGGAAGTCTTGCATATCTCCACATTGGTTTGTCCAAATGACGTGAAACTCAGGATACTACTTCCCCATGAGCCCCTAAAGCTCTGTGCAAAATCTTGGCCCATGACCACTAGGTGGCGCTATTTAAATTGAAGTATTTTATATCTCGACATTGGTTGGTCGGATTAACACGAAACTTGGTACACTGATTGCCAATGTCCTCCTGAGGACAACTGACGAAGGTATTACCGATCTGACACTAGGTGGCGCTCTGGTGGCAGTTTCATTTTATAATTGGCACTGTGCCCACACCATAACACTTATGGATAAGAAATTCATAGGGGTGGTATAGACTGGCCCCTGTAACTCACACACCAAAAATGACCAGCAGGTGGCGCTATTATCAAGAAAAAACGTTTTTTGCTAATTACTCCCACATAATAGGGTGCACATTGTTAAACATTATATCTACGTGTTTCCCTGAATACAGCCGAACAGTGTGATGTAGGCCACGCCCACGTTCGCACTGAATTTCCATTTGCAAATTCGCCAAATGTTGCAAACCTACTTTTTCGAACTCCTCCCAGGCAATTTTTCCAATTTGCACCAAACTTTGCACGCAGCATCTCTGGACCCTCCTGACAAAAAGTTATTAAAAGAAATGTGCTAGTCCACAGAACGCCCAAAATATAAAACAACAATTTCCTGCGCATTGTGGTCAAACAGACATTCTTGTGTATCTTGATGAAATACAGTCCGATCAACACAAAAGTTTTGGCAATTGTGTTCCATGGCACGATGAGCATTTCTACAAAATTTCGTGCAAATCGACCAATAGGTGGCGCTTTTATTGCTAAATGACGAAATGACAGCTTCACTGCCTTCACTTTCATTTCCTCATGGAAGTTGTTGAAAGTACAAGCCCCGACAGCAGCATGTCACGACAGCAGCATGTAACGACGGCAGCATGTAACGACGGCAGCATGCCGCAACGGCAGCACGCCCCGACCCGTGTGGACTGCGAGGGCCCGTTCATCGCTGCTTGCAGCTTTAATTATTATTATTATTATTATTTTATTCCTTCGTCCAAAATGATCGCATTTTTCACTGCCTGAATGTGAATGAAAAGTCGATTTTATTTGGCAAAGTCATTAGGCTTGGCGAAAAATTTTATAATCTGTTGTTGTTGTGAACGTGCACCACTAGGTGGCGCTATTATCAAGAAAAGTACGTTTTGGCTAATAACTCCCACATACTTTGTCGCACCTTCAAAAACCTTATATCCACGCGTTCAGTGAATTGTGCTGAATCTCCTGATATAGGGCAGGCCCATTTTTGCCTATCGTGTTTTTTCGCTAGCTCGCGAAATGTCGCAAACCTACATTTTCGAACTCCTCCCAGGCAATTTCACCAATTTGCACCAAACTTTGCACACAGCATCTGTGGACCCTCCTGACAAAAAGTTATTAAAAGAATTTTGATATTCCAAAGAATACTCAAGTTATTAAATAACAACTTCCTGTAGATTACAGTCAAAACAGGAAGTGTTGCATATCTCCACATTGGTTTGTCCAAATGACGTCAAACTCAGGATCCTACTTCCTCATGAGGTCCTAAGGCTCTGTGCTAAATTTTGGTTGATGACCACTAGGTGGCGCTCTTTAAATTGAACTATTTTATATCTCGACATCGGTTGGTCAGATTAACACAAAACTTGGTACACTCATTGCCACTGCCCTCCTGAGGATAGCTGACAAAGGGGTGACCGATCTGACACTAGGTGGCGCTTTGGTGGCAGTTTCTTTTTATATTTGGCACTGTGCCCACACCATAACACTTATGGATATCAAATTGACAGGGGTGGTATAGACCGGCCCCTGTAACTCACACACCAAAAATGACCAGCAGGTGGCGCTATTATCAAGAAAAAACGTTTTTTGCTAATTACTCCCACATAATATGGTGCACATTGTTAAACATTATATCTACATGTTCCCTGAATACAGCCGAACAGTGTGATGTAGGCCACACCCATGTTCGCACTGAATTTCCATTTGCAAATTCGCCAAATGTCGCAAACCTACTTTTTCGAACTCCTCCCAGGCAATTTTTCCAATTTGTACCAAACTTTGCACGCAGCATCTCTGGACCCTCCTGACAAAAAGTTATTAAAAGAAATGTGCTAGTCCACAGAACGGCCAAAATATAAAACAACAATTTCCTGCGCATTGTGGTCAAACAGACATTCTTGTGTATCTTGATGAAATACAGTCCGATGAACACAAAACTTTTGGCAATTGTGTTCCATGGCACGATGAGCATTTCTACAAAATTTCGTGCAAATCGACCAATAGGTGGCGCTTTTATTGCTAAATGACGAAATGACAGCTTCACTGCCTTCAGTTTTGATTCCTCCATGGAAGTTGTTGCATGAACAAGCCTCGACAGCAGCATGCCCCGACAGCAGCATGTAAAGACAGCAGCATGCCCCGACGGCAGCACGCCCCGACCCGCGTGGACTGCGAGGGCCCGTTCATCGCTGCTTGCAGCTTTAATTAGGGCCCGAGCAGGGAAACCTGCGAGGTCCCTATTGTAATCGTCGTGATTCTTATTATTATTATTATTTTTCTGCCAAAATGATCGCATTTTTCACTGCCTGAACATACCCCAATACTCATCAAACTTGGAATATAGATCAGACCTGGCGAAAAATTTTATAATCTGTTGTCATTGTGAATTTTCAGCACTAGGTGGCGCTATAATCAAGGAAAGTGTGTTTTGGCTAATAACTCCCACATACTTTGTCGCACATTCAAAAACCTTATATCCACGCGTTCAGTGAATCTTGCTGAATCTCCTGATATAAGCCACGCCCATTTTCGCCTACCGTTTTTTTTCGCTAGCGCGCGAAATGTCGCAAACCTACTTTTTCGAACTCCTCCCAGGCAATTTCACCGATTTTCACCAAACTTTGCACACAGCATCTGTGGACGCTCCTGACAAAAAGTTATTAAAAGAATTTTGATATTCCAAAGAATACTCAAGTTATTAAATAACAACTTCCTGTGGATTCGGGTCACAACAGGAAGTCCTGCATATCTCCACATTGGTTTGTCCAAATGACGTCACACTCAGGATACTACTTCCCCATGAGCCCCTAAGCCTCTGTGCAAAATCTTGGCCCATGACTGCTAGGTGGCGCTATTTAAATTGAAGTATTTTATATCTCGACATTGGTTGGTCGGATTAACACGAAACTTGGTACACTGATTGCCAATGGCCTCCTGAGGAGAACTGACAAAGGTGTTACCGATCGGACACTAGGTGGCGCTCTGGTGGCAGTTTCATTTTAGAATTGGCACTGTGCCCACACCATAACACTTATGGATATGAAATTCATAGGGGTGGTATAGACCGGCCCCTGTAACTCACACACCAAAAATGACCAGCAGGTGGCGCTATTATCAAGAAAAAACGTTTTTTGCTAATTACTCCCACATAATATGGTGCACATTGTTAAACATTATATCTACGTGTTCCCTGAATACAGCCGAACTGTGTGATGTAGGCCACACCCACGTTCGCACTGAATTTCCATTCGCAAATTCGCCAAATGTCGCAAACCTACTTTTTCGAACTCCTCCCAGGCAATTTTTCCAATTTGCACCAAACTTTGCACACAGCATCTGTGGACCCTCCCGACAAAAAGTTATTAAAAGAAATGTGCTAGTCCACAGAACGGCCAAAATATAAAACAACAATTTCCTGCGCATTGTGGTCAAACAGACATTCTTGTGTATCTTGATGAAATACAGTCCGATGAACACAAAACTTTTGGCAATTGTGTTCCATGGCAGGATGAGCATTTCTACAAAATTTCGTGCAAATCGACCAATAGGTGGCGCTTTTATTGCTAAATGACGAAATGACAGCTTCACTGCCTTCAGTTTTGATTCCTCTATGGAAGTTGTTGCATGAACAAGCCTCGACAGCAGCATGCCCGGACAGCATCATGTAACGACAGCAGCATGCCCCGACAGCAGCATGTAACGACAGCAGCATGCCCCGACGGCACCACGTCCCGACAGCAGCACGCCCCGACCCGCGTGGACTGCGAGGGCCCGTTCATCGCTGCTTGCAGCTTTAATTAGGGCCCGAGCAGTGAAACTGCGAGGACCCTATTGTAATTGTAATGATTATTATTCTTTATATTTTGTTATTTTTCTTCTTCCCAAATGATCGCATTTTTCACTGCCTGAACATACCCCAAAACTCATCAAACTTGGAATATAGATCAGACCTGGCGAAAAATTTTATAATCTGTTGTCATTGTGAATTTTCAGCACTAGGTGGCGCTATAATCAAGGAAAGTGTGTTTTGGCTAATAACTCCCACGTACTTTGTCGTACATTCAAAAACCTTTATCCACGCGTTCAGTGAATCTTGCTGAATCTCCTGATATAGGCCACGCCCATTTCCGCCTACCGTTTTTTTTCGCTAGCTCGCGAAATGTCGCAAACCTACTTTTTCGAACTCCTCCCAGGCAATTTCACCGATTTGCACCAAACTTTGCACACAGCATCTGTGGATGCTTCTGACAAAAAGTTATTAAAAGAATTTTGATATGCCAAGGAGTACTCAAGTTATTAAATAACAACTTCCTGTGGACTCGGGTCACAACAGGAAGTCTTGCATATCTCCACATTGGTTTGTCCAAATGACGTGAAACTCAGGATACTACTTCCCCATGAGCCCCTAAAGCTCTGTGCAAAATCTTGGCCCATGACCACTAGGTGGCGCTATTTAAATTGAAGTATTTTATATCTCGACATTGGTTGGTCGGATTAACACGAAACTTGGTACACTGATTGCCAATGTCCTCCTGAGGACAACTGACGAAGGTATTACCGATCTGACACTAGGTGGCGCTCTGGTGGCAGTTTCATTTTATAATTGGCACTGTGCCCACACCATAACACTTATGGATAAGAAATTCATAGGGGTGGTATAGACTGGCCCCTGTAACTCACACACCAAAAATGACCAGCAGGTGGCGCTATTATCAAGAAAAAACGTTTTTTGCTAATTACTCCCACATAATAGGGTGCACATTGTTAAACATTATATCTACGTGTTTCCCTGAATACAGCCGAACAGTGTGATGTAGGCCACGCCCACGTTCGCACTGAATTTCCATTTGCAAATTCGCCAAATGTTGCAAACCTACTTTTTCGAACTCCTCCCAGGCAATTTTTCCAATTTGCACCAAACTTTGCACGCAGCATCTCTGGACCCTCCTGACAAAAAGTTATTAAAAGAAATGTGCTAGTCCACAGAACGCCCAAAATATAAAACAACAATTTCCTGCGCATTGTGGTCAAACAGACATTCTTGTGTATCTTGATGAAATACAGTCCGATCAACACAAAAGTTTTGGCAATTGTGTTCCATGGCACGATGAGCATTTCTACAAAATTTCGTGCAAATCGACCAATAGGTGGCGCTTTTATTGCTAAATGACGAAATGACAGCTTCACTGCCTTCACTTTCATTTCCTCATGGAAGTTGTTGAAAGTACAAGCCCCGACAGCAGCATGTCACGACAGCAGCATGTAACGACGGCAGCATGTAACGACGGCAGCATGCCGCAACGGCAGCACGCCCCGACCCGTGTGGACTGCGAGGGCCCGTTCATCGCTGCTTGCAGCTTTAATTATTATTATTATTTTATTCCTTCGTCCAAAATGATCGCATTTTTCACTGCCTGAATGTGAATGAAAAGTCGATTTTATTTGGCAAAGTCATTAGGCTTGGCGAAAAATTTTATAATCTGTTGTTGTTGTGAACGTGGACCACTAGGTGGCGCTATTATCAAGAAAAGTACGTTTTGGCTAATAACTCCCACATACTTTGTCGCACCTTCAAAAACCTTATATCCACGCGTTCAGTGAATTGTGCTGAATCTCCTGATATAGGGCAGGCCCATTTTTGCCTATCGTGTTTTTTCGCTAGCTCGCGAAATGTCGCAAACCTACTTTTTCGAACTCCTCCCAGGCAATTTCACCGATTTGCACCAAACTTTGCACACAGCATCTGTGGATGCTTCTGACAAAAAGTTATTAAAAGAATTTTGATATGCCAAGGAGTACTCAAGTTATTAAATAACAACTTCCTGTGGACTCGGGTCACAACAGGAAGTCTTGCATATCTCCACATTGGTTTGTCCAAATGACGTGAAACTCAGGATACTACTTCCCCATGAGCCCCTAAAGCTCTGTGCAAAATCTTGGCCCATGACCACTAGGTGGCGCTATTTAAATTGAAGTATTTTATATCTCGACATTGGTTGGTCGGATTAACACGAAACTTGGTACACTGATTGCCAATGTCCTCCTGAGGACAACTGACGAAGGTATTACCGATCTGACACTAGGTGGCGCTCTGGTGGCAGTTTCATTTTATAATTGGCACTGTGCCCACACCATAACACTTATGGATAAGAAATTCATAGGGGTGGTATAGACTGGCCCCTGTAACTCACACACCAAAAATGACCAGCAGGTGGCGCTATTATCAAGAAAAAACGTTTTTTGCTAATTACTCCCACATAATAGGGTGCACATTGTTAAACATTATATCTACGTGTTTCCCTGAATACAGCCGAACAGTGTGATGTAGGCCACGCCCACGTTCGCACTGAATTTCCATTTGCAAATTCGCCAAATGTTGCAAACCTACTTTTTCGAACTCCTCCCAGGCAATTTTTCCAATTTGCACCAAACTTTGCACGCAGCATCTCTGGACCCTCCTGACAAAAAGTTATTAAAAGAAATGTGCTAGTCCACAGAACGCCCAAAATATAAAACAACAATTTCCTGCGCATTGTGGTCAAACAGACATTCTTGTGTATCTTGATGAAATACAGTCCGATCAACACAAAAGTTTTGGCAATTGTGTTCCATGGCACGATGAGCATTTCTACAAAATTTCGTGCAAATCGACCAATAGGTGGCGCTTTTATTGCTAAATGACGAAATGACAGCTTCACTGCCTTCACTTTCATTTCCTCATGGAAGTTGTTGAAAGTACAAGCCCCGACAGCAGCATGTCACGACAGCAGCATGTAACGACGGCAGCATGTAACGACGGCAGCATGCCGCAACGGCAGCACGCCCCGACCCGTGTGGACTGCGAGGGCCCGTTCATCGCTGCTTGCAGCTTTAATTAGGGCCCGAGCAGGGAACCTGCGAGGTCCCTATTGTAATTGTAGTGATTATTATTTATTTTTTTTTTTATTTTTCTTCTGCCAAAATGATCGCATTTTTCACTGCCTGAACATACCCCAAAACTCATCAAACTTGGAATATATGTCACACCTGGTGAAAAATTTTATAATCTGTTGTCGTTGTGAATTTTCAGCACTAGGTGGCGCTATAATCAAGGAAAGTGCGTTTTGGCTAATAAGTCCCACATACTTTGTCGCACATTCAAAAACCTTACATCCACGCGTTCAGTGAATTGTGCTGAATCTCCTGATATAGGCCACGCCCATTTCCGCCTACCGTTTTTTTTCGCTAGCTCGCGAAATGTCGCAAACCTACTTTTTCGAACTCCTCCCGGGCAATTTCACCGATTTGCTCCAAACTTTGCACACAACATCTGTGGACCCTTCTGACAAAAAGTTATTAAAAGAATTTTGATACGCCAAAGAACACTCAAGTTATTAAATAACAACTTCCTGTGGATTCGCGTCACAACAGGAAGTGTTGCATATCTCCACATTGGTTTGTCCAAATGACGTCAACCTCAGGATCCTACTTCCTCATGAGGCCCTAAGGCTCTGTGCTAAATTTTGGTTGATGACCACTAGGTGGCGCTCTTTAAATTGAACTATTTTATATCTCGACATCGGTTGGTCGGATTAACACAAAACTTGGTACACTCATTGCCAATGGCCTCCTGAGGACAGCTGACACAGGGATGACCGATCTGACACTAGGTGGCGCTTTGGTGGCAGTTTCTTTTTATATTTGGCACTGTGCCCACACCATAACACTTATGGATATGAAATTGACAGGGGTGGTATAGACCGGCCCCTGTAACTCACACACCAAAAATGACCAGCAGGGGGCGCTATCATCAACACAAACCGTTTTTGCCTAATAACTCCCACATAATATGGTGCACATTGTTAAACCTTATATCTACGTGTTCCCTGAATTCAGCTGGACTGTGTGATGTAGGCCACGCCCACTTTCTCGCCAGAACTCAATTGGCAAATTCGCCAAATGTCGCAAACCTACTTTTTCGAACTCCTCCCAGGCAATTTCACCAATTTGCACAAAACTTTGCACACAGCATCTGTGGACCCTTCTGACAAAAAGTTATTAAAAGAATTTTGATATGCCAAAGAATACTCAAGTTATTAAATAACAACTTCCTGTGGATTCGTGTCAAAACAGGAAGTGTTGCATATCTCCACATTGGTGTGTCCAAATGACGTGAAACTCAGGATAGTACTTCCCCATGAGCCCCTAAGGCTCTGTGCAAAATCTTGGCCCATGACCACTAGGTGGCGCTATTTAAATTGAAGTATTTTATATCTCGACATTGGTTGGTCGGATTAACACAAAACTTGGTACACTGATTGCCAATGGCCTCCTGAGGACAGCTGACGAAGGTGTTACCGATCTGACACTAGGTGGCGCTCTGGTGGCAATTTCATTTTATAATTGGCACTGTGCCCACACCATAACACTTATGGATATGAAACTGATTGGGGTGGTATAGACTGGCATCTGTAAATCACACACCAAAAATCACCAGCAGGTGGCGCTATTATCAACACAATACCGTTTTTGCCTATCAGTTAAGACATGCGCGCACAATAACGGGGCAATGGGTCCGGGTAAGGAGCACGCCCCGACGGCAGCACGCCCCGACCCGCGTGGCCTGCGAGGGCCCGTTCATCGCTGCTTGCAGCTTTAATTATTATTATTATTTTATTCCTTCGTCCAAAATGATCGCATTTTTCACTGCCTGAATGTGAATGAAAAGTCGATTTTATTTGGCAAAGTCATTAGGCTTGGCGAAAAATTTTATAATCTGTTGTTGTTGTGAACGTGGACCACTAGGTGGCGCTATTATCAAGAAAAGTACGTTTTGGCTAATAACTCCCACATACTTTGTCGCACCTTCAAAAACCTTATATCCACGCGTTCAGTGAATTGTGCTGAATCTCCTGATATAGGGCAGGCCCATTTTTGCCTATCGTGTTTTTTCGCTAGCTCGCGAAATGTCGCAAACCTACATTTTCGAACTCCTCCCAGGCAATTTCACCAATTTGCACCAAACTTTGCACACAGCATCTGTGGACCCTCCTGACAAAAAGTTATTAAAAGAATTTTGATATTCCAAAGAATACTCAAGTTATTAAATAACAACTTCCTGTAGATTACAGTCAAAACAGGAAGTGTTGCATATCTCCACATTGGTTTGTCCAAATGACGTCAAACTCAGGATCCTACTTCCTCATGAGGTCCTAAGGCTCTGTGCTAAATTTTGGTTGATGACCACTAGGTGGCGCTCTTTAAATTGAACTATTTTATATCTCGACATCGGTTGGTCAGATTAACACAAAACTTGGTACACTCATTGCCACTGCCCTCCTGAGGATAGCTGACAAAGGGGTGACCGATCTGACACTAGGTGGCGCTTTGGTGGCAGTTTCTTTTTATATTTGGCACTGTGCCCACACCATAACACTTATGGATATCAAATTGACAGGGGTGGTATAGACCGGCCCCTGTAACTCACACACCAAAAATGACCAGCAGGTGGCGCTATCATCAACACAAACTGTTTTTGCCTAATAACTCCCATATACTTTGTCGCACATTCAAAAACCTTATATCCACGCGTTCAGTGAATCTTGCTGAATCTCCTGATATAGGCCACGCCCATTTGCGCCTAGCGTTTTTTTCCGCTAGCTCGCGAAATGTCGCAAACCTACTTTTTTGAACTCCTCCCAGGCAATTTCACCGATTTTCACCAAACTTTGCACACAGCATCAGTGGACCCTTCTGACAAAAAGTTCTTAAAAGAATTTTGATACGCCAAAGAACACTCAAGTTATTAAATAAGAACTTCCTGTGGACTCGAGTCAAAAGAGGAAGTGTTGCATATCTCCACATTGGTGTGTCCAAATGACATGAAACGCTGTATAGTACTTCCCCATGAGCCCCTAAGACTCTGTGCAAAATCTTGGCCCATGACCACTAGGTGGCGCTATTTAAATTGAAGTATTTTATATCTCGACATCGGTTGGTCAGATTAACACGAAACTTGGTACACTGATTGCCAATGGCCTCCTGAGGACAGCTGACGAAGGTGTTACCGATCTGACACTAGGTGGCGCTCTGGTGGCAGTTTCATTTTATAATTGGCACTGTGCCCACACCATAACACTTATGGATATGAAACTGATTGGGCCGGTATAGACTGGCATCTGTAACTCACACACCAAATATCACCAGCAGGTGGCGCTATTATCAACACAAAACCACTTTTTGGCTATCAGTTAAGACATGCGCGCACAATAACGGGGCAATGGGTCCGGGTAAGGAGCACGCCCCGACAGCAGCACGGCCCGACCCGCGTGGCCTGCGAGGGCCCGTTCATCGCTGCTTGCAGCTTTAATGATTATTATTATTATTTGTTATATGTCTTTGTCGCAAATGATCGCATTTTTCACTGCCTGAACATACCCCAAAACTCATCAAACTTGGAATATATGTCAAACCTGGTGAAAAATTTTATAATCTGTTGTCGGTGTGATTTTTCACCACTAGGTGGCGCTATAATCAAGGAAAGTGTGTTTTGGCTAATAACTGTCACATACTTTGTCGCACATTCAAAAACCTTATATCCACGCGTTCAGTGAATCTTGCTGAATCTACTGATATAGGCCACGCCCATATCCGCCTACCGTTTTTTTTCGCTAGCTCGCGAAATGTCGAAAACCTACTTTTTCCAACTCCTCCCAGGCAATTTCACCGATTTGCACGAAACTTTGCACACAGCATCTGTGTACCCTCCTGACAAAAAGTTATTAAAAGAATTTTGATACTCCAAAGAATACTTAAGTTATTACATAACAACTTCCTGCAGATTTCGTTCCAAACAGGAAGTGTTGCATATCTCCACATTGGTTTGTCCGAATGACGTGAAACTCAGGACACTACTTCCACATGAGCCCCTAAGGCTCTGTGCAAATTTATTGCCGATGTCCACTAGGTGGCGCTCTTTAAATTCAAGTATTTTATATCTCCACATCGGTTGGTTGGATTAACACAAAATTTGGTACAGTCATTGCCACTGACCTCCTGAGGACAACTGACAAAGGTGTTACAGATCTGACACTAGGTGGCGCTCTGGTGGCAGTTTCATTTTATATTTGGCACTGTGCCCACACCATAACACTTATGGATATGAAACTGATTGGGGTGGTATAGACTGGCATCTGTAACTCACACACCAAAAATCACCAGCAGGTGGCGCTATTATCAAGAAAAAACGTTTTTTGCTAATTACTCCCACATAATATGGTGGACATTGTTAAACATTATATCTATATCTTCCCTGAATACAGCCGAACCGTGTGATGTAGGCCACGCCCACGTTCGCACTAAATTTCCATTCGCAAATTCGCCAAATGTCGCAAACCTACTTTTTCGAACTCCTCCCAGGCAATTTCACCGATTTGCACAAAACTTTGCACACAGCATCTGTGGACGCTCCTGACAAAAAGTTATTAAAAGAATTGTGATAGTCTAAAGAACGACCAAAATATAAAACAACAATTTCCTGCACGTTGTGGTAAACCACACAGTCTTGCATATCTTGATGAAATACAGTCCGATTAACACAAAACTTTTTTGATTTGTCTTCCATGCCCACATGAGGGTTTGTGCCAAATTCGGTGCATATCCACCAATAGGTGGCGCTTTTATTGCTAAATGATGAAATGACAGCTTGACTGCCTTCACTTTCATTTCCTCAATGGAAGTTGTTGCATGTAGAAGCCCCGACAGCAGCATGTCACGACAGCAGCATGCCACGACAGCAGCATGCCCCGACAGCAGCACGCCCCGACAGCAGCGCGCCCCGACACGCGTGGACTGCGAGGGCCCGTTCATCGCTGCTTGCAGCTTTAATTCCATTTACTTTCTGTAGACCAACAGATCCACTGGCAGCAGAACCGCCACACAGCATAAAAGCATACTACCAGCACCATGCTTGACAGTAGGTATGGTGTTCTTGGGATTAAAGGCCTCCCCTCCCCCCCTTTCAAACATATTGCTGCTCATTGTGGCCAAACAACTCAGTTTTTGTTTCATCTGAGTTTTCCTCCAGAAGGTTTGTTCTTTGTCCATGTGATCAGCATCAAACATCAGTCCAGCTTTAAGGTGCCGCATCTGGATCAAGGGCTTCTTTCTTGCATGGCAGCCTCTCAGCTCATGGCGAAAACACAATGAAAAACACACTGGTCATAGTTGTGCCCCCAAAAGTTGATATTAGATTTTCATCCCTAGAGGTTTTAATCTTCAGAAGAGGTAAAAAGACACACTAGGGATGTAACGATATACCGAATTTCGTGATTTCACAATCAGCAGTGCTTGAGCTATAATAACACTCCATCCGACCTCTTCACTCATTCTCCACTCTGCAAAAGTAAGTAAGTAACTAATTAGCAAGCAGGCTGGCTGTCCGCAGGGCAGGCTGCTACTGGGTTGCCCTGCCTCTGCTCTGCCAACCGTCATTTCTGCTTCACCTAACGAGCCCAAAGGCACTGCAGCTGCGACAGCCAGGCAGTGTGTTTATCAGCGGGGAAACTACGGCTCATAATCCCCTGTACCAGCCTGTTTCTTTACAAACCAACCGTGAGAAAATCACAGCGTCAGTCCATTAACACCTGACAACCACTGAACATACAGTTAGAAAATAATATAATATAATATAATATAAATAAATTATATACACACACACACACACATATACATATATATATATATATATATATATATATATATATATATATATATATATATGTGTGTGTGTGTGTGTGTGTATATATATATATATATATCCATATCTATATATATATATATATATATATATATATATATATATTAAGGATGCTCGATATTGGCTTTTCTGCCGATATCCGATATTCCGATAATGTCCAACTTGTAATTTCCGATACCGCTATCACCGATACCGATATATGCAGGCTTTTTACATCAAAACTGTTAGGTAACAACATAACATATCTCATTGTGGAATTAACACATTATGCCTAATTTTATTGTGATGCCCCACTGGATGCATACATAAATGCAATGTTGCGCTGAGTGTTAGGCAGGAGAACCCAGAAGCGGAGGCGGAGGCAGGGAGTGGGGTATAAGGTGCTTTATTGAGGAAGCAAGGAAGATGCGGGTGATGGAGGGTCCGGGGCAGTCCCTGTCGCGGAGCTGAGCGCACGAGGGCGAGGGCTGAATCCTCCGGGGAACACAGAGCAGTGGGAGCAGGCTGGAGAGGTGCAGAGAGCTGGGCGGTTGAGGCAGGGACACAGGTGGTCGGGAGGCCGGTAGCAGCTGAACAAGAGAAAAATAGTTTTAGTTTTCAATTCCACTGGAGAATAACAAAAGATACTAGTCGATCTAAACAGTTTCGATCTAGCTGGAGCCATATACCACGTCGGGAGACGAAATCATCTGGCAGCGGGTAACGCCGAGAGCAGGGCTTATGAGCGGGCGCTGATTCTCCAACCTGCTGCAGGTGTGTGGGTCTCAGCTGCTCCGGTGGCCGGCTCCGCTCAGCTTCTCCAAGCACCTCTGCAACACAAAAAAACACAACACCAACCCCAGTCTCTGCCACAGACGGTGACAGAATGTAACATGCAACATGGCTTTCCAAACGTAAACACTGTCTGTGCAAAATAAGAGAACAACTTCAACTTAAATTATGGAAAAAAGTGTCAATATGGCACTGCCATATTTATTATTTTTTAGAGTTTTTAGAGAAAAACATTTTGCCTAAAACAACACTACAGACAATATCAAAACAAGGAAGATGCATATCTTCAGTCCAGAGTTCAGAATACAAACATAGTCCTCTTTTATTCCAAGTTCAATGAATGAGTAACTGGCCATAACTTGGCAAATAATACAATCATTAAATTATAAACTGGGCTCAATCTGCCCTGCTCTTTCGTATGAGTAACAAAATAGTGCAAATAAAAACAAGAAAGGCACAAAAATGTTAAAAAAAATTTAACATAGCCCTCCTTTAAAGTGCAACAAATGAAGCTCCAAGAAGACTGATGCTGACTGGTCCATATGACTGGCCTATTTCTTTTTCCCCATGTCCCCATGTGTGAGAGGTAGATCTGTATGAAAACAAGCATCTCAGCATTGTCACAATGTATGCGATTTCTCTTCTCATCAATGACGTGGGCAACAGTGCTGAACAGCCTTTCGCTGTTGACAATGGTGCAGGGTGCAGTGAGGTACTTGCGTGCAACATGAGCAACAACAGGGAAGCGGGCCTCGTTGAGCCTCCAGTACTCCAAAGGGCATCCTTTCTGAAATGCTGCGGTGAGACAAGGCACCTCCGTTCACTGCAAGCTGCAAGGTGTGTGCCATGCAGGGCAGACTCAACACACCAAACTCCATTGCAGCTTTAGTCATGTTACGCGCATTGGGTCTCATTCATGAAACGTTAGTAAATTTGTGCGTAGATTTGCACATAAAAGCCTACGCTACTAAAAACCTACTCTGGATTCATGAACACCGCGGGAAACTCAGATCTGATCGTAAACACGTGTGTATGATCGTGAATGCCAATCCATCGTAAAGTGACAGCGCGCTCCCGGTAATCAGCTATTAGCATAAATCCCCGCCCATGAATTGCCAATGACCACCATATAAGGAGGTGTAGATGCATCCAGTCGACCTGTCAGTCATGGCGCAAACGAAGAAAGGGAGAGAAAGAAAAAAGAACTTTGCGGAAGCGGAGATAGAAATACTTTTGGGTGAAGTGGAATTAAGAAATTTTTTTTTATTTTCATCTGTTAGCAGTGGTGTGACAGGGACAGGCAAAGCGAAGGCCTGGAGGGAGGTGACAGATGCCGTCAATATTGTCTCTGTAGTCCAAAGAACCATGTCCGAGGTGAAGCGTAAATGATTTGACATGAAACTGGAGGCAAAGAAACGCATAACCTCACACAAAAGAAACATATCAGCCCCAGGAGGAGGAGGCTCACAGTCGCAGCTATCACCTGCAGACGAGCGCATCGCGGGGATAACTGGGGAGACCTCTCTGTCAGGAATTATACCTGGCGGAGACAGCGACATGCCTCCACTGGAGCCTATATTTTTATTATCATCATTCAACATGTAGAAAGAACGTGTAATCTATTGAGTCGATTTACATAGATAATTCACAATCATGAACCTAATCTGGATCTTAAACCTGCCAATTGCCAACTACTTTAACTAAATGTGTTATATTTTTATCATATGTTTAGGCTATATCACGTGTTTCAAAGGCATCTGCGTATTGTGTACATAACAGCGCAATATGAATTTAAATTGTAATTTCCAATAGTGACAAGCATTATTTATGTGCATTCTTAAATTTACACAAGCACTACGCGTGGTCAGCAGCATGTGTAGATTTTGTTAGTAGCTACGAAAAGATCGGAGCTACTAAAATATTGATGAATGCGAGATGCACGTAAATTTCCGTCTGCAGTTTACACACAAATTCGTTCTGCTCACGTTTCATGAATGAGACCCATTGTCTCTTACCACTACGTGCACTTTCACCTTGGGGATATTCCATTTCTCAAACATCCCTTTAAAAGAAGATGCAATTCGGTCTGCCGTGTGAGACCCACGGCACTCTTGAGAATGAAGTACAGCCTTTTTCAACACAAAGTCCTCATCTAACCATTGTGCAGTCAAACTCAACATGCTAACCTGGTTAATGCTTGAAGACCAGATATCTGTAGTGAAGCTAATGGATACAGCACCAGAAATTTGCTTCTCGACGTGGCTGTAAACAATACTGTACAATTCGGGTAAGCACTGGTCTGAGAAATACTTGCGACTGGGCATGGCATAACGTGGCTCGAGGAACTCCACAAGTTTAGTGAATCCGGCATCTTGAACGATAGAAAAAGGCTGGTTATCCAGTGCAATATACTCCATGATTTTCAGATCGATGGCTTTCCTTGTTGTTGTCCTTGTTGTATTTTTGATTTTTCTCAGTTGACTCTTTAAGCGAAAACTGTGTGTTTTTTTTCGGTGTTGGCTGTTGCTTCTTTTCATCACTTTGCTGCACAAATGTAGCGTGTAACTCCACATGATTCTTCTTGAGGTGGGTGATCAAATTTGATGTATTAAAGGAAGACGCCTTGTTTCCTCCTAGCATAACCATAGCTTTGCAGTCATTCCAAATTGCAAATTTACTATCCGTAGGTGCAGGGGCCATCGCACCCGTGGGGGATGTGGTTGTTTTAACACCCACACTTTTCCCGGTGAGAGGGTTCAGCACCCACACTTTTTCTGCAGTTTTTCTGCAGTTTTGCACAAACACCTTACTACAGTCGCTCAGTTTCTCTGGCCGCTCCGTGTCTGCGCTCGCTGCGACTGCCTCCTCTCCCCCTCCCTCTCCTGTTGTTGCTTCAAACATGACACCAGCTTGGAGTGTGACCGGCTGATGAGTGGCTGTTCTGCCTTAAGTCCCGCCTCTCTTGCTGTGTTAGATTTATCGTTCAGCTCGTGCTGAGGAGGCGGGAACTAGCTAGGTTCATAGTTCACAGAGAAGAAGTTATGGTTATTTACATCTCCCTTTTCCAGGTACTGTGAATGAGTGTTTATGCTTTCGAGATTTTTAAATAAGCTTGATATGTGTTTGGGAAGATCTTCTGTTTATGTTTTGTTGACATGTCGAGTGTTTTGGGTATTATATTTCGTTTTTTAGACTAATGCTAATTGCTTAGTGGGATATTGTTCAGCAGCTAGCTAAATTCGGTTTTGTATGTGGCATGTAATGTGTAAAGTAACTGTGATGAAGAAGTCAGGGAATTGACGAGGAGGAGGGACAAATTGCCATTGTTAAGCAGTGTATTTTTGGGTTTATTGCCAGTGCAATTGATTTTGATATTTTGAGCATTGTTTGTTGATTAGCTGAATACTTTTGTGGATACTTACCTGTTGTGTTTGATTGTACCTGTTGAGGAGAAAAACGTAAGAAATGATGACATCGTTTGCATACCTTTTTGAAGAAAGATGAAAGAAAAGTGTATATTATTATTTTAATGTTTTAAAACAGTAAATTGTTACATTATTTATACAGAGCACAGGAAGGTGGATTTCTGATTGAGACTAAATAGATAGTGATATTATTTTTTGGCCAGATCACCCACCCCTATGTCCAGTTTTAATATCTGTTTCTTTAAGCTTGTATTGTCATTTTTGGTTTTTACTTTTTGTTCTTTTTGTGAAAAACCTTGAAACATGGTGCTTTAAATGTGCTAAACAATAAGACTAATATTGAGATTACATATTAAGTGTTGGGGCCAAGCAAAGTATTGTTGAAGTACAAATGTGGATTTTTGTATGTGCCTGTGTATGTGGTGCACAAATGAATCCATGTGTGCCAATCAGCACAAATGCTCTTTGCATGTGTTACATTTGCATTTGCAAATCCCTTCTGACGTGGCAGGTTTTGTCTGCTGTAAGAGTAGACTGGGTCTTTACAGAGTTTTTCTCTTCCACAATCTCCAGTCGTCTGGGCAGGACTGATGGGGACAGGGAGGTTACATAGGCTGATGGGAGGAGCCGGACTCCTGTCCAAGCAAACGGGAACCACACTGCAATTCTCTTCCTCATTTTTTTTTTGCTTCAGTTGGACCTGTGGATGGAGATTTTGTTCAGCTGTCTAAAATTTGGTCCGGATTAAGAAAGCTTCTTGACTGATCCTGATGTTTCTCTAATGCCACCCTCAGGAAAAATTCAGCTAAATCATCAATATGTTGCCTCCAGGAGATGCTTCAGCAAGCTTTAGACTTACTGAATACAGCACTTGTTGTGTCTTGCTGTGTATCATTGTCTGTAGTGTATCTTATCAGTCTATCAGTGTTGGTTACTATGCGTTTCTGTGCCCTCAGTTCAGATATGACATGAATCCTGACTGTTCCTGTTGAGGCAACATTAGGCTCTTATATCTATTTCCACCAGAAAGCATCTGAAAAATGCACAAAGCTGAGATTTGAAGGAAAATTGGGGAGGCAGGAGGTGGAGCAAATAAGCTCATGTATGGAAGGTATTATGCATTTCAGATTTGACCTCTGAAACTTGTTACTGACATAAGTTAGGTCTGGGAGATATAGCTGAAAAGTCTATTGTGATAGTGAAGTTTCATATCGATATTGATAATAATTGATCATTTTTAATGACCTGTCCTATTTTTATCATTTTTAAAGACCAGGGGGGAAAAGGTTCAATTTAACCTCTCTATTTTAAATTTAAGCACACAGGTAATAATTTCTATGTTCACAAAAACATGAAAAACACAGAAACAAAACCACACAAATAAATCAAAAACTAGCCCTACACCCACCCACCCACACACACCCACACCCACACACACACATACACACACACATAAAAACAAGTACATAAAAAGGTAGATTGTACGCGTGAAATTTGACTGAACCATGGTTTTGTCATGTCGCATTTCTTAATCCACCCTGTGATGACATTATCAGTTTAGTATGGTCATGTGTGTCCTTTCTAAGCCTAGCTGTCTCCTAAGCATGAGCAAAGGTCGGTGTTCATAAGGGCATTATGCATTTTTGAACTTGAGCATGTAGTACAATCTGTCATGCAGCCACAATGGATAAGTTCACATTTATTAGTCTCTTTGTTGTGTGAGATTTAGTCAAAGTTCCCTGTTCTATGCTTGGTTTCCATCTTCACTGGACACAATTCACTGTGGTCCTCTCTCTCACCATGTCCACCAATTCCTAGTCAGAGCTCATACATAATTTTTTTCTCCAGAATCCGGGATCTACCTCCATCATTTCAGACTGTAACTTTAAGTACTCTTTTATTGATTTATCTCTAAAGTCCTTTTTTGTCCTTTCTCTGCAGGCCCTATTGAAGATGGATTGTCAGGGTCTCGTGGCCAGACTGGTCATGGACTTTGTCCTACTGACCACGGCTGTGGAGGTGGCTGGACGCTGGAGGGAGCTGGCTGAGAGGCTCGCCAAGGTTTCTCGCCAGCAAATGGATGCTTACGAGGCACCACATCGTGACAAGAACGGGGTGGTGGACAGTGAGGTACATCTGTATTACAGTAGATAACTGTTGTCTAAGATTTAAAGTGAAACTCTCGCCAAAATGCAACCTAGGCTTTTTTTGTGAAGGAACCCGAGTGTAAAAGCAGCGAGTGCGACGCTTTAGGAGCTTTACACTTTTACTCTCCTCCATGTTACATCGCACTCAGGGATCGACTCTTCTCGACTGGCAGGACGGCGACGAGTGGAGCAAGCTACTGCTAGCGTGAGTTATTCAAAAACCTTCTTTTTAGTAAACTCGGTGTACACAAACAATGTTCTCAATGCTCGTGTTCATGTGTAGAGACTCTGGTGATACTACGAGCAAAGTTTCATGTTGTGTTGAGTCTTCTTAGTGTTTTAAAAATAGCGATTTTGATGCTACCGTAATGTTGCCCCTAGCACGCCATTGAAAATGATTTTGACCTGAAAGCGAAAATACGGTAAATCTGAAAAGTGGCTTTTTCATCGTAATTATGCTTTTACACAAAGGTTTGACTCGGGTTCCTTCACAAAAAAAGCCTAGGTTGCATTTAGGCGAGAGTTTCACTTTAAGCTTGAGAATGGTATGTTTATCAAGTTACTGTTAGGGGTTTCACTTCTAACTCTCTTCTTTGGAGTTTTATTATAATAAGACTAACTATTATTACCTTTTGTAATATTTGCGTCTTAAGTGTTAGGGGTCTCCAACACAGGAATACACCGATTATGATCCATGCACTGAGCTCCACGGGATCTTTTCTGGATAATAATACCATTTTCCAGAAAATTGATTGGTCAGAAGGTGGTGCTTTCATATGTTTGGATCCGTTACCTCAATCATCACCTGGTCCGGAGCAGGTTAGGTGTGCAGCACAAATTACCATGATGATGGATGTGAACCACCATCCTAGTACTGAAAACCAGGGATTAACTCTTAAGTTACCTAACTAAGTACTAGGGTTGCACATCTCTCTGTGATAAACGATTCGATATGCATCTAGATACACAGGTTACAATTCGATTCACAAACGATATCCTTTTATTACAGACCGATTCGATACGAATCGATTCGATACAGTGTAAGAACGATATGATTTGATTCTACGGTTAATATTTGTTGTAGATATTTTATAAAATAAAGAAGACAATTCTATGAAAGTGACAGTACAATATTTTCTTTTCAAATATGTAAAAGACCACATATCCCCAAGCATTGTGGCTTTATGGCACTGGCAAAAAAAACACACACACAAAAAAACAGAACAACAAAATCACATGTCAATGTATTTATTTTTAGACATGGACCAAAAAAAAGTCTGGCCGAATCGTTGGATGGAAACTCCAGAGGTAAAAGTAGCACAGAATAGTAACAACAAAGTGCAATATTTCAGCCTGAGCATAGTGTTTTCAACACTAGAGTAGCTAACCAAGGTGCAATATTTCAGCCTGAGCATATAGTGTTTTGAACACTAGAGGTAGGTAACAAAGGTGCAACATTTCAATGTAAACAAGTTACACACCTATAAACAAACATCTAAAAATGTGGCCTCAGGCCTGGGGAGCCAGAGTGGAAGGACAAAGCAGCAACCACATTCTTATCTCAACAATGCACACAGTGACAAGTGCTTTGTGTAAAAAAATAGAGAAAATAAATACATATGTATAAAATAAATCAAACTGCTGCTTTTTGACCTGGGAAACGGTATCTCACACACAATAAAGTAGTTCACTTACACTATGCCTGTGCATTATCCCTGTTTTTTTTTATTTATCATCACTGTCCTCTGTTTTTTTGGAGGGCAGATTTTTCTTAAGGAAAATCAACTGATCCACATGCTCATGTTTGAGTAGACTGCGTTTTGTGGAAACAATGTCTCCCGCAGTACTGAACACCCGTTCAGATGCCACACTGGTGGCCGGGATGCAGAGGTATCTTTTAGCGAGAGATGACAGCAGTGGCAAGTTCTGCTGCTCTTTCCACCACTGTAGTGGTTTTTTTTGCAGGGGCAACAGATCACGCTCTCTGTACCTCTTGACTTCTTCACTGGCCTTGTCTCTTACAGATGTAGCTGCCATCCTCACTTCAAAGTCTTTTCCCAACAGCTGGTCCAACGCTGACATTTTCTTCTTTTTGACAGGAGGGTCATCATCTGAAATAGAAAACAATTACCGTATATTACTGGCTTTGTTTGCCATGCCTCAGTGGTGCTTTTTTTGTACCTGACTTTACCATTTCATGTATCTTCATCTGATGTTCAGATTGAATTACACCCTTGTACACATATGTAAATGTTGTATTATCGTCTCTTTTTCTTTGCATGCCGATTCTGTCATTATATTGAATGTGTTGTTGTTGTTGTATGCTAATATTTTAAAGCTGCAGCATGAGTTTAAGCCAATGTCAACTTTTTCTTGATCACAAGTTATAAAATACACAAACCTTCTGGCTCATCTTGGGTCTGGGGTGCATCAATGCTGATGTCCAGATCTCCAAGGGCAGGTTCAGTCTGACATGGATTTGTCTGCAGTGGGCCTCTCTGGACTGGATCCCCTGTTGCCTAGAAATAAAATATAAAAGACAGTTAGTGTGTAGTGTACACAATCAAACAGACAGTAACAGCAGTCAGAATAAATCTAATGACAGCAGCAAATGACAGTAGACTAAATAGAATGCATTGTAATATGTATTTTGTGTTGAGTAAATGATGTTGTGTTGGGGGATTTACCTTGTTATGCAGGGATGTAGCTTCTGCTGTTATGCTTGTGAACGTCCGCTCAGCCTCATGGTCCATCAGGAAGGGCAGAGACTTGAAGCGGGGGTCCAGAGCTGCTGCAGTGTAGAAGAGATCATCCAGGCCGGTGTAGCGCTTCTCCAAGTCATTTCTGAATGCTTGTTTCATCTCTCTGATTACCACTGAGTCTTCTTCTGATGCTTCAAAGTTATTTTTAAGCTTCGCTCTGACAGGGGAAATCATTGAGAGTGTGGGCCGCTTGTCTACACACATGCTGGTGGTCACAAGTTTGACCGGCGCCATCAGCTTGACAATGTCTTCAACATCGCAGAAGTCTTGTCCTTAAGAGTGTTAACCTCTTCTCCTCTTCTGAGATCCCTGGACATGAGTGCAGCAGAAATGGCAGGCTGTTGTTCCAGTACATGTTCAAGCAAATTCTGGGTACTGTTCCACCGGGTGGACATGTCTTGGATGAGTCTGTGGATAGGCAAGGCCAGTTGTTTCTGTTTGTCTTGTAGAATTTCTGCTGCCCTGACACTGTGGTGAAAAAATCCAACCACTCTCCCCACCCTTCCCAGCAACCTTACTACTGTGTCCACTTTGAAGGCTTTCTGTGTGGCCAGATTTATTGTGTGTGCAAAGCACATGAGGTGAGGGCTCATCTCTGCTTCCACGCCAGCTAAAACCATGTTTGTGGCATTGTCAGTTACCAGGGCTGGCTCTTTATCAAGAAGGTCCCAGTCAGTACATGCCTGTTTCAGCAGAGCACCTACATTCTTCCCAGTGTGGGATCCTTTGAATGCCCTGGTCTGTAAGACATGAACATTTAACTTCCAATCCGGAGTGATGTGGTGGGCTGTGATCGTCACATAAGACTCCGTCGCACATGACGTCCAAGCGTCGGTTGTTATTGCCACTCGCTCTGCATTTGCCAGTTCTTTTTCAACTTGGCTCTTAACTTGGGCATACAATGCTGGCATGCACGTGTTGGTCATATGATTTTGGGACGGTATCTTATACCTGGGCTCTAACGTATGAATCAAATCCTGAAATCCTTCCCACTCAACTATATTGTAAGGACATAATCCCTTGGCAATAAAACGCGTTATTGATGCCGTGATTTCCTTAGCGCGTGCTGAATTGTGACCAAGTTGCCTGAATAAGTTAGAAATGGCGTTCCCTGTTCTTGGCTGTGTGCTACTGCTTGCTGCACGCTCCTGCGTTGGTACGGGGTTGGAACTCAACGTACTCTTGACCGTGTTTCCTCCTCGCATGCTGGTCGAGATTTGTAGTGCTGCCAGTGTAATATCGAAATACATATCGGAACACATTATTTTGCAGAAGTTTGTCTTGAGAAACATTGAAATCCCCATATATACTGTATATATATATTTTTTCCACGTAACATGACCGCTTTTATGATCAATCCATCACCCATGTAGGGAGGGCCAGCTGTGGACATCATGGTAGTGTCATTGGCAACTTATGAGGAAAAATCTGCAGTTATACATGGAAAAGTGTCTGTCATCCTGTCTGTCCTACCGACTCTTTGTCACATTTCTGGCCGAAAAACAGTGTCTGTCCCTGGCAAAAAACAAAGTGTTTGTCTCATTCCACTATTGTGTTGTTGTAGTTACTGTCTTGAGACTCCCCGTGAGTGAGAGGAGTCAGACAGCGTCCTGTTTACTGATGGTGATTATGTAATAATGTAATTTAGAGCGAAAAACGTAACTTTGTTACTTTCCACGATGCATGGTGGGTCAGGATCTCAATCACAACACATTATAACAGCATCCATATGATTATAAACAGTCAGCAGGTACAGTGGCTTGCAAAAGTATTCATACCCCTTGAATTTTTCCACATTTTGTCTCGCTACAACCACAAATGTAAATGTATTTTATTGGGATTTTATGTGATAGACCAACACAAAGTGGCGCATAATTGTGAAGTGGAAGGAAAATGATACGTGGTTTTCAATTTTTTTTTACAAATAAAAAAAAGAAAAGTGTGGCGTGTAAAAGTATTCAGCCCCCATTACTCTGATACCCCTAAATAAAATCCAGTGCAACCTTAGTGAGGTCTACTGGGAGCAGCGCTGGTTGTAGAGTCTAACAGCAGCAGGAAGGAAGGACCTGCGATACCTCTCCTTCACACACTTAGGGTGTATCAGTTTGTTGCTGAAGGAGCTGACCAGTGCGGTGATAGTGACCTGCAGGGGGTGGGACTCCTTCACCAGCAGCGATGACAGCTTATCCATCATCCTGCTCTCTCCCACCACCTGCACTGGGTCAAGAGGGCATCCCAGGATGGAGCTGGCCTTCTTGATAAGTTTGTCAAGTCTCCTCCTGCCTGCTGCCGAGATGCTGCTGCTCCAGCAGACTACACCATAGAAAATGGCTGATGCCACCACAGAGTCATAGAAAGTTGTCAAGAGTGCCCCCTGCACTCCAAAGGACCTGAGCTTCCTCAGCAGGTGGAGTCTGCTCTGACCTTTCTTATATGTTGCTGCAGTGTGATCAGTCCAGTCCAGTTTATTGTTCAGGTGAACTCCCAGATACTTGTAAGATGTCACCATCTCAATGTCTGTTCCCAGGATGTTCACCTGTGTGCAGGGTTGTTTGCGCCTGCGGAAATCCACCACCAGCTCTTTGGTCTTCCCGGCGTTGAGCTGGAGGTGGTTGTGTCCGACACACTGTCCCGAGTCCTCACATACTGTGGCCGGTTGGTGAGGTAGCCGAGGATCCAGGACGTGAGGTGTTGGTCCACCCCCGTGAGCTCCAGCTTGTCCCCCAAAAGTGCAGGCTGTATGGTGTTGAAAGCACTGGAGAAATCAAAGAACATGATCCTCACAGTGCTTCCAGGCTTTTCCAGGTGAGACAGTGATCTGTCCAGGAGGAAGATGATGGCGTCGTCCACTCCGATACCAGGCTGGTAGGCAAACTGGAGTGGGTCCATAAAAGGACCCACCAGAGGGCGGAGATGGACAAGGACCAGCCGCTCCAGGGTCTTCATCAGGTGTGAAGTGAGAGCAACTGGTCTGTAGCTGTTGAAATCCTTTGGGTAAGGGATCTTTGGTACTGGTACCACGCAGGAGGTTTTCCACAGCAGTGGCACTTTTCCCAGCTTCAGGCTCATGTTGAAGATGTACTCCACAATCCTGCACAGCTGGTCTGCACAGGACTTGACGAGCCTGGAGCTGATACCATCAGGACCCGTGGCCTTCTTCACCTTCATCTTCCTCAGTTCGTTCCTCACCTGGATAGTGGAGAGGGACAGATTGGAGCAGGGGGGCTGAGTGTCGGGTGGGGGAGGTGGGTGAATGTCAGTGGGGGGAGTCTGCAACATGAAAGCCGTGGAAAGGGAGGTAGAGGTGAGAATGGGGCAGGAAACAGGGGGGATGGAGGAGGTGGTGGGAGGCAGCAGAGATGACTGGGCCGGGGGAGGGGTGGGTGTCTGGTTAAACCTATTTAAGAATAGGTTCAGGTCGTTCACCTGCATCAGATCCCCGGCAGCCTGGGAGTCTGGTTTCCTCAGCCCTGAGATGGTTTTAAGGCTTTTCCAGACTCCACGGACATTTCTCTGCTGCAGCTGGACCTCCATCTTCCTCCTGTGGCTGTTCTTCCCCTCTCTGATCTTCTTCCTCAGCTCCTTCTGCACAGCCTTCAGCGCCTCCTTGTTTCCTGACCTAAAGGCCCTCATTTTCTCCTTAAGGAGAGCCTTTATGCCAGGATT
This sequence comes from Pagrus major, assembly GCF_040436345.1. Lineage (NCBI taxonomy): Eukaryota > Metazoa > Chordata > Actinopteri > Spariformes > Sparidae > Pagrus > Pagrus major. The sequence goes on along the minus strand of NC_133223.1, from coordinate 1,602,156 downwards.
AATCCAGGGTTTGCTGTTTGAAAAACACCGTACAGTCCTGGTGGGTACAGTGTTATCAACACAGAAGTTAATGTAGTCCGTTATGCAGCCTGTTAAACTGTCGATGTCCTCCCCATGAGAAACACACAGTTCTTCCCACACAGTTGAGTCAAAACAGTCCCTCAGAACCTCTTCAGACTCCTCAGTCCATGTCTTAACTGTGCGGGTTCCCACTGGTTGCCTGTTTACAAGGGGCTTGTAAACAGGCAGGAGATGCACCAGGTTGTGGTCAGATCTTCCCAGGGGAGGGGGGGGGGGGGGTGAATTGTATGCCTCCTTGCTGTTGGCATAAAATAAGTCCAGTGTTTTATTGTCTCTGGTGTGACAGGTGACATATTGTGTGAATGTGGGCAGGGTGGAGGACAGAGAGGCATGATTGAAGTCCCCAGAGATGAGAAAGAGGGCCTGTGGGTGCTGTGTCTGCAGTGAGCTTGTGACTGAGTGGAGAACGTCACAAGCTGCATCAGCATTAGCAGAGGGGGGGATATACACAGCAATCATGATTACCTGTGTGAACTCCCTCGGGAGGTAGTACGGCCTCATGCTAACCGCTAAAAGTTTGATGTCCTTACTGCAGACCTGTTCTTTAACAGTGATGTGTCCAGACTTACACCATCTGTCATTAACAAACACAGCCAGCCCTCCTCCTTTCCTCTTACCGCTCTCTGCCGTCCGGTCTGCCCACCGCATTTGAAAACCGTCCAGGTTAGCGTCCATGTCCGGGGTCTGCGCCGTTAGCCACGTCTCAGTGAACACCATAATGCTGCTCTCACGGTAGTCCCTCTGATTGCGGGACATCAGGCCGCTTGTGCGGAGGCACCGCGGCACTACTGAGGGCCAACAGCTGATCCCTACTGTAAACAATAGGGCCGCGTACAGGCTCCCTGGACACGGCGGAAAACAGCGAAAAAAGCAGTAATATGATCAGACCGATAAAAACGACTCTGGTCTCCATACTGCCTGGAGAAAGAGCTCCAAAGAGAAGTAAATTAAAACAGTTAAAAAGTACGAAAAGTAATACAAACAGAAGTAAAAGCTCAAAGGTGAGCGAGAGCTGCTGTAACAGGCTGCCACTCACGCCATCTTACATCTCGAAAGGGCTATTGTGATCATTAAGGCAGCTCTTCCCCCGCACTGAAACATTAACTGTACATTAATGTTTACATAAAACTAATCTATATGAAGCTTTAGACACATAGGACACTGATCAGTCAACAATAAACTGTCATGTTGGGATCGGTCGCACTGATGGAACATTCCTATCATAGTTAGAAATATTCACATAATCTCCAACATGATTTGATGAGTGAATTAGGTGATGGTGGTGCAATAAAAAGAATTGCAGACTCTAAGACTGGACTAAATGTAAACTTCAGGGATATCAATCTGTCCATTTAAGAAGTGCAAGTGACTGTGAATCAGTTTCAGCTGCTTTGGTGCAAATGAAAGAGACAACAGGTGCAATGGAGAGACAAAAGCAAGACAACCCCCCAAAGAGGGAATGGTTCTTCATGTGGTGGCCACAGACAATTGCTCTCTCCTGATCCTTCCTGACTGATTCATCTCTAGTTTTGCATTATGCTAGCGTCCTTGTCACTACTGGTAGCATAAGGCAGTACCTGCAGCCCAATCAGGTTGCACAGGTAGTCCAGCTCCTCCAGGATGGCACATACATACGTGCGGTCGTAAGAAGGTTTGCTGTGTCTCCCAGCACAGTTTCAAGAGCATGGAGGAGATCCCAAGAGACTGGCTGTCACACAAAGAGCTGGACAGAGCTGTAGAAGGGCATCCACCCAGCAGCAGGACCAGATCTGCTCTTTTGTGCGAGGAGCAAGAGGAGGAGTACTGCCAGAGCCCTACAAAATGACTTCCAGCAGGCTGCTGGTGTGCTCGTTTCTGACCACACTGTCAGAAACCGACTCCATGAGGGTGGCATGAGGGCCTGATGTCTGATGCCTGTAGTGCAGTGGTTCTCAACTGGTTTTCAGTGGGTCGCGGACCTTTGCCCGGGCAAAAAAAAAATGTTAAGAAAAAAATCCTGTGCTTTTATTTTGAAGGGGATTTTTTATGCAGCGGAGCGTCGTCTATTTACACTCCTTAACAGTAGGTGGCGATAATGCTCTGTAATGCTAATTGACACCCGCCATTTCACAGCATAGAAGACCCGCAAAGTTTGATTTTAAATGCTAATTGAGCATGGCGAAACGTAAATACGACACCGAATGCCTGTCATGAGGGACAGCAACTGTACACGGCAGGAAAAAATGTAATGGGGAAAACGATCACGACCAACTGAATAATCTTCTGGAGCGGTTTAATGACTACTTTCCCGAGATACAGAGGGATGACGACTGGATACGTGACCCCTTTGGAATCGACATGGGAAGCATCACGTTGCCAAGCAATGAAGAGAGTCAGCTGGTGGAGCTGTCATGTGACCGCACGCTGAAAAAGAAATTCACGGAGGTAAGCCTCTCCCATTTCTGGTGCAGCACTGTGATGAGCGAGTATCCTTCCCTTGTCACTTGAGCAGTAAAAATCCTCCTACCATTCAGCACTACCTATCTCTGAATTTGGCTTCTCATCTCTGGTCTAGCTGAAGGCAAAACACAGAAACAGACTGGACATTGAGCATGATCTCAGAGTTGCTTGGTCTACTATAACTCCAGACTTTGAGACTCTTGTCAGGAGCAAAAAACATCCCCAGTTCTCCCATTAACTCCTCCAAACTCAGGTGTATGATGTCAGTGTTACACCTACTGTAAGGTTGAAGTGAGTGATGTCAGTGTTAAATCTACTGCAAGGTTGAAGTGAGTGATGTCAGTGTTACATCTACTGTAAGGTTGAAGTGAGTGATGTCAGTGTTACACCTACTGTAAGGTTGAAGTGAGTGGTGCTTAATTTTCTTCAAAGCAGTGTTTTTCAGTATTTACCTACTGATAAGGTAATCAGAAGAAAAGTTCATTTTGTATACTTGAATCTTTTTGAATTGCACTTTTTGTTTAATTTATTTTGAGTTTATGGATTAAAAACTGCTACTGAAGAAACTGAATTTATTCCATAGTGCATTGTTGGTTGTCATAGTTGCACTTTTTTATTTATTTTTTATTGCTTGAATAAGTGAATGAATAGTTTTAATAGTACAGTTACTGAAGTGTTATGTTAAATACATTTGAGAAGTTGAAAATTTTCCTTGATTTGGGTTGTCATTAAAGGAATAGTTCACTCTAGAACGAAATTCAGTCATTATCGACTCAAGTGCAGCTGGAGACCCGCGGGGGTACCCTCCTACAGGAAAAATCCATATAATGGGCGTCAATGTACATCCAGCTGTGAGTTTCAAAGTTTCAAATCACTAGTGCAGGCAGATCCCTCTTGTGTTTGTGTGTCGCTCGGTCGCTCACAGCAGGATGTAAATACCGGTGTATATCTATCACAAGTTCTCGATGATCTTGTCTGCCGTGGCTTCTGTAGTGCAAACGGCTGTGAGGGAGACGCCATTATATGGATTTTTGCTGCAGGAGGGTACCCCCATGGGTCTCCAGCTGCACTTTGAGGAATAAGAAACTATACCGGACTTCTCATCAGTATGAGGGTGAGTCGATAAAGGAATAGTTCACTCTAGAACGAAATTCAGTCATTAAGGGGTGATGGTGGGTCCCGAAGCCAGACCATTTGAGAACCACTGCTCTAGTGGGACCTGTGCTCACAGCCCAGCACCATGCAGCGCGATTGGCATGGCAAGAGAACACATTGGTCTGATCCACGTCTGGGACGCCGACCCATCAGGAGCAAGCCCATACGCTGTCGCGTACGTACAGGCATGCGGGGGCCATACACACAACCGAGTCACATTACAGTTGTACTTATACAGGCAAGATGTCACTTTCCATGTGCATGACTTCACTCATGGTGAAAGAATGTCTTTTGCCACAACAACTGTAATCTATTAGAAACATTTGTAGAATTGGGGTGAAGAACAGCAACAACAACTACTGTTCAACAGATAACATTTGTGGTGATTTAGAGAACATTTAGACACTAGAGCCCGACCGATAAAGGATTGTTAAGGCTGGTACTGATACAAATATTTGGTGATTTAAAAATCCGATATTCCGATATATCGGCCGATATATTTATATATATATATATATATATATATATATATATATATGTATATATATATATATATATATATATATATATATGTATACATATATATATATATAAAAACATCCAGAAACGCTTAACAAAACATACAACAGATTTCCATAACATTAGTTATTTGTAGTTATTTATGAGTCCTCACTGAAATAATATGATAATGTTCATCATTCAGTTCATTATCTACCGCTTTTCCGTGAGGGTCGCGGAGATGTTGCCGCTTTATCGCCCCTTTCAGGGGATTTGAAATAATATGATAATGCAGTTTAAAAATAAACTTGTTTGTTTTATTGTCACAACAGAACAGAGGAACATCAAAATTACTACTGTAGAGTGTCCTCTGGTGGACAAACTATGCAACGCCAACACTCATAACATGGTTGAAGGGTGTTTCGTCCGCTTTTATTTTATTTTTTAAATATTCATTTATCGGCCATTATAAATGCCGATACCGATAGTTTGGAAAATGCCTAATATCGGCCAGCCGATATATCGGTCGGGCTCTATTAGACACACTTGACTTTGGCCTCAGACACATTGTCTCAAAGCATGTTGGGAAAGTCAACCCTCTTACCCCTGACACGCTACAATATCTTATCAGTTTGAGCCATATTTTCATCATCAGTTGCTAGCTCATGCATTTCAGCTGAATAAAGACTATCAACTATTTAATTTAAATAAAGGCTATTTAAAAATCTAATGTAGACTAAGATACAGGACAGTTCCAGTACTATCATCCATTAAGGAAATTCAAGTCTGGTAAATGATGAATGTGGATTTTGCTTAATAGAATAATCGTGTTTTTCACTGACTCCTTTTCTCCACTCTTGTTTTTATTTTATTTTTTTTAGATAAATGTCATATTTACATGCGTCCATATTTCAAGCTCCATTGGAATTTTTTTTACCAGTTGCCATGGCGAATCACAGTATGGGAGCTCCACTGATAATGGCTTTTTCTCTTTCCCCACGCATACACTTAGCTCAGGCTGAACATACTCAGGCTTGATCGAACTCATTCTAGTCGCTTCTTCCAGAACTGAAAATCTCAGGCTCCCAGGCCCCTTGACTGGATGATCAGCAAATCAGCAAACACGTTGAGTCAGCGTTGACAGAAATATCTTGACAGAATTCACATCACAACATGGCCATCATGTTCAGATCAATGTATTTTTTTAAAAACTTAATTTGTTTTTTAATTTGCAAAACATACACATGGCAAAAAATAGAACAACTTAGAGTACATTATCAGTCTGTAGTCAAGACAATATCTGCTCTGTCATGATTTGGGACATTCAAACATTTCAGTGTGTCAGCACATCATGGGATGTTTGTTTTCCCTCTAACCTCTGTCTGCAGGCCATGTGGAAGCCAGCATATGACTTCCTGGTCACGTGGGCCGCTCAACTCGGTGATAGCTACAGGGACGTGATCCAGGAGCTGCACATGGGTTTAGACAAAATGAAGAACCCCATCACCAAACGCTGGAAGCACCTGACCGGCACGCTCATCCTGGTCAACTGCTTGGATGCCCTGCGGAGCGCCGCCTTCAGCCCTGCTGCTCAGGACGACTATGCCATCTAAACTCTCTCCATCATGACTCAATGCAAATCCTGCTGGTGTTCCCCACACCAGTTCACATTGCATTTGAAATGCTGCATATCAGCTGTCTGCTCACTTTAAATGCACTACTGCTGTTGTATGTTGTTTTGTTCCTCTACCGCCACCTTGAGCTCCATGTACCCAAGGGAAAATCGACGAACTCCCCCACGTCTGCGTGGGTGCTGGCCAAACTACACAGTGCTGTAAGGAGCTCACAGTATTCATAAAGACTCTAATACTGTACTTGTCTTGCATAATTATGTATTTTTGTACTCTTGTTATGGCACAGCATTTTTTTAAACACTTTGAACCATTTGGTAAAGAACTGTGGATTAAACACCAAAAAAGACACTTTTTGAAGCTGAGACACTTTTCGATATTGTATCCTTGTTACCATAGCCTTGTCATGCATCAGATCTGTTGTATTTATTTGTAAATGAAAGAGAAAAGTTACTTTTTGTTTCTCTTCTTCAGGTTCTCTTATTTTGTTCCTTCTCAGCTCAGAGATCCAAATATTCTGCTGTCAGTCTGATTGTTTTAAGAACTAACATGGCATTTAGTCAAGTAATTGATAAGCGAAACTAAAAAAATGAAAGCTCCTGTAAACGGCATTGTTGTAGCTAACTTGAATTTGAATTTATTAAAGGATAGCCCCTTGAGATGTAGCATCTCATTTTCAAGGGGGTCCCTAGACAGACATATACATAGAACACATGACAACAATACACTACATTACATTATAGACATACATAACATATGACAAATACAGACATCTTGCTCACCCACTCCCACACACCACCCCTACCCACATAAGTCTAACAAACAGAGTAGAGATATTGAATAACAAGGATCAATGATGTGAACATAAAAACATAGTAGAAATAACGAAAATGGAGAAAGAAAGAATAAAAATAAATTAATTAATTAATTAATTAGAAACATGAGCAATTTGTTTTAAGATAGGAGTATAGTGACATCCTGAAACAATAAAAAGAGGTAATAGAACGCAAAAAAAGAGGGAGATCATTCCAAGCCGATGGGGCCTTATATTGGAATGACCTTTTACCAACCTCTTTCGAGGTTTAGATCTTAAATCAAGGACTCAGATTGCAATATTATGCCAGTAGAAATAAGGAAGGGCCCTATTTAATTCAGAAAAACAAAATAAGCAAACAAAAAATAAAATAAAAAATAAATAATATGGCCTACATTTGAATATCATGTAAATTATAATCATACAGCCACAGAGAAACAATGTGGAACACCATAAACAAAAGGTTATAAGGCCATATAGGCATCCAGAGGCAATAATAATGAAAAAGACATCAATCAGTAGCCTAGTTGACAGTTTTCAGCAAAAATCCGTTTGCGATAGCATCACGACAGTATCCGCTGGAACCCGGTAACATGACGTCACTGGCGGAGCAGTATACGGCAAACACACAGTGGGAACTCACACACAAGTGATGTACAGTAGATCCATGGCACAAAAGTTGATTTTGCAAGTAACAAAACGAAAGAGTAAGAAACTAAAAGGCACCAAGGAAGAGTAATGACTCAACAATGTTCAAATTCCTGTCTGCTTTGCACTTAGTAATCTCTGCCCGTTCACAAGCAGCCAGGACCGCCTCTTCATGGAGTTCTCTGTCTTGATTTGATAAAGTGGGCAGGGATACAAGCAAATTTCTTTCCTCTTTTACTACATGAGCAGGGGGAAGAGAGACATGGGTTACTAACCAAACATTCTATATCAGTGATTACCGTTGGAATGTTGACTTAAACTATCTGCTAATGAGGACTATTTGATACGACTGAAAGCTCCAGAACAATTGAGCAAGTAACCTCACTAACCCTGACTATGAGTTGAGATTGTTCTGCGATGAATCTATTGATTTTTTTTTTGATGAATCAATTTAATTATTATTATCTTCAGCCTCACCCACTATATAACAGCCAAACCATAGCAACTTATTTCGCGACTCTCTGCTGTCTTCTGCCTGTATTTCTTATGTCCAGTTTAAGTACTTTTTACCAAAGCTTGCCAAAATGAATGCAGCTCTACAAAGATGACCTTGTACAATGTTGAGACCACTGTTGTAAAGACACAGTCTGTTAAAGCTAATGTTCAGGTTTTGTCTTAGTACGGCATACTGTATAATGTGTTAGTAACACATCCAGTGGTGAGCTTCAAAATCTTTTTGTGACTGCATACCTTTGTGGAAAATAAATAAAATGTAAATATTTGTTCACACCATTTGTGAGATTGTACTTGCTTTTGGCTGTTCTATTCTTGTGTAATAATTTCCCTGTAAAAGCACACATAGACCAGAACATCACAGTCAAGAGCTTTCTTAATCTCAAACAGGAGCAATACATTCTCATCTTCCACATATTATCAGCGGTCAGTTTGAGAAAAACTGTGTTTTGAACATGCGCTGCTGAAACTCGGTTAAAAGGTTTTGTTTAGGCACTATACACCCACAAAGTGGGTTATGAAATATTGTTCTAAGTTTATTTCCACTTTTCATTAGTTTAGTTTTGGTATTACTGCGCCAATGGCCAACAATCTGCAAATGTATATAAATATAAATTCACTGGAGGAACCTCCAGTGCTGTGCCCAAAGCCATGAGCTCGAGTGCTGAGCGCAGCAGTGACTCTCCCCAATCAGGTAACCAAATAGAGGTGGAGGACCTGAAAGTCAAAATCCTCAGATCGTTAAAAAAAGGCATAACTGTACTTCTTAAAGTGGAGCTAGAGACTGTGCTGGCTGAGGAATTTTAAGCTGTAAAAATTCGAACTACATGAAGTAGAAGCTGAAGTGGCACATGGGTTATCATCCTGCTCAGACAACGTGACTTCGCTGCAAACCAAGGTAGGCAAGCTTGAGATGGAGGTAACCAGCCTATGGGGAAAATGCATTGACAGAGGGAAGGATGAGGCGTTCTAACACATCCAAACTACTGAAAGAAGTTTTGAATATGGACAGAGACGTTATGATCGATAGATCACACAGGGGTCTCCAGGCAAGTAAACCAGATAGTTAGTCCCCTGTCATTGTGGCAAAAGTGAATTATTATCAAGATTGTGTCGAAAACCTTTGTCACAGGGTGTGTGTGTGTGTGTGTATGTGTGTGTGTGCGGGTATTGGTTCCCTCCCCTTCTAAGATGTGTGGCCACACATATGCTGTGACAACTAGGAGATTAGGAACACTTGTCCACTCTGGGAGGAGGGCGGTGATTGGTTGGTGCGGGCAGGTGGTTCCTTTTTCTTGTCTCCCTCCACAGTGTCGGGATGACAGAGTGAGTGCGGGCGTGCAGCGAGAAGACAGGTGTGTGGGTGGAAGAGCGGACGGCATGCAGAACAGACGGCGTGGCGGAGCCAGGACAGAGTACGGCGGTGGAGAAGACTGTCGGACACCGAGACGAAGCTGAGTGGGTTGGTAAGCAACCGTGGCAACACGGAGCAGCGTCAGGCAGACGTTGGAGCAGAGAGAGACGAGAGAGGGAAGCGCCTTCAGACTCGGGGAGGGGTGAAGTACGCTTCACCTCTCCGTCCAGCTAAGTACCTCTCTCAAACATTTGACATCTGTACAGATACCAGTTCCTTTTCTTACGGGAATATAGTCAGCTATTTGAAACTCACTCTACACCTCGGTCAAATTCTGTTTGTGTGTTTCTTTAGTTCATTTTGGCTTATTAGATGTGTGGTTTATTTCTTTGATTTTGTAGTATATTTCTTTGGAATTGATCGTGTGCTTCTGGGGGACATATCCAGGCTGTGCCTTGGGACTGGCTAGGCATAAGAGGCAGGAGTCAGCTTGTTAACTTATGGATTTCTGTGCCCGCTAACATAGGCCTTCTTATATCTAGGCGTTCATCCATCCTCCCCTGGCTGTGCTGTCGCCTGCTCCATGGACCAGAAGAGAGGCCGCATCCACTGATCTTTGGACTATATTGTTTTTAAGGACTCTTTTTAACATATTTTTATTCATTGTTTTCTTAACTAATAAATTGTATTTTTACTTTACGTTGACTGGCGTGCTGATTGACAGTGCTCCTCAGTGGAACTTGAAGATTTCAAACCGGGGTTTCACCCCTGTCACACCTTCACCATGCCAGGGAGTTACGTTCTCTCCAGCTCAAAGGAACTGCCATCGCCATATTCCCAGACTACTAAAAAATTCTGAATTACACCATTTGTTATTCGTAAAGAGGATACTGTGTCATACCCTGACCAGCCATAGTGATGTATCTGAACAACTGTAAACATAAGAAAAAGGAAGGAGAAAAATATAAATAATAAAGAGCAGCTATAGTAGTGTTTTCCACATTTATCTTCCTTCCTCTGGTATAAATGGACAGTATTCATAGCTTTGTAGCCATAGTGTATCTCTGCCAAAGAAATGTGTTCAAACAATTGTAAATATAATGAGAAAAAATCACACAAAAATATAGCTGCAAGCGGCTATTTGCCGGATTCAAGCCTACTTCGCTCAAGAAGCTACATCAACCGACATTAAGCCGTAGGCAGCACTGAGCAAGAGTTGGCGAAATCAAAATGCTAGCCTGCTGCTTAGAAGCTGTTCTACCCTTAATTGTTTCTGATAATCAACCAGGCTTTATTAACGGTTGCCACTCTTTCTTTAATATACGACGCCTATTCAATACCCTTTATGATCCCACTCCACCCAATGCAACCCAAGCATTCCTTTAAAATCTGGACACAGTTCAATTCAACAGGGGATAAAACAGCTGGTGTCAGGAAATGTAACAGCTACCTCACTAATGGTTGAACTATAAACCAGCACAAAAATGACAATTACCAACATAACATAAGCGACCATGTTCTGAACAGACACACTAAAAACACTTACAAAAAGTAACATTTTAGTTTTAGAACAAGCAAACTTGTTGTGCTCCTCCTCTACACGAGAGACACGCTGGGAATCCACTGGACGCTGCTCTATGACGTCGCGTCTGCTACAGGTTTTGTTCCGCCCACCGCAGTGGTTTTTAGTAGTTTCGTGCAATCAATATTTGAAACCTTTTCAGATGTCTTGGAAGTATCCATAGAGCCTTCTGCTACTACTGCAGTGTTAGGAGTAGCTCCACAAGGTACACATCTTAGTCGCCAGGCACCAACCTATAGGCCTATAGAAAAACTGGACACCACTGATATTGTAGTTTTGTGCTACTGACCCCATATTATATATAGTTTACTTCTTTTAATCTTTGTTTTATGTCTCACCTATGATTTTTGTCATTTTGAATTGATTTAAGTGCACATGTAATGGTTTGTGAAAGTCAGGGAAGCCTCTTGGTACAAACACAGAAAGAATGAGAAGTACTATTGAAAAAAAAAAACGATTCTGCACAATAGTGCCTGCTTATCTTCATACCTTCCTTTTCTTTTCACGTCTTTTTTCTTGTTTAAGAGATCAAACTGCTACAGCCTCTTACATTTCAAATTAAATTTCTTTATATTTCCCAGCAGCAGATATCTCCTGAAGGTACAAATAATAATGTTCTTGCTGGAACAAGAACCAAAGTCTAAAGCCAAGTGAGGATCCTTGCTATTACTCTCTAAATTATCCTTAGTAGGGATGCACCGATTGTGAAATTCTGGGCCGATGCCGATGCCGATGTTTAAAATAACAACATGGCCGATGGCCGATGCCGATGTTTTTTCTTTTTGTTATTTATTTCGTTTTTGGTGCCACAGAAACATTACTGAACTATTTTAAATGTCTTTCAGCTCTTCATCATACTATTAATTAGCACAAATTAAATGAGACAAATTTATGAAACAAAAACAACCTTTAATATCAATTTTTAGTTGACATTAACCTTACGGTAATTAACATGACAAGTTCTTTTCTGAAAAATAGCCCAAAAGCCCTCTTAGACTGTTGACTAATCAGTGAAAATATTTATTCAGCACTTACATTGCCCAACAAAATTATTTGAGTGGTTCTAGCCTGAGGAACACAAACTTAGTCAAGGAGTTTTTTTTTCAGTACCTACATTGCCCAGAAAAAAATATTTGTCAAAAATAAAATGTACATCAAGTGTAAATGTAAAAACAATTGGAAAATAAATAAAATATGTTATTAATAAATACAAACATAAATAAATAGGGCTATGTTTTTCACCTTGTGTATTTTTCATACAGAATAAAACATTACAGTGTTTCAGAACTTATGGGCTGGAACATGGGGCATATTTATGAAACAAAACTGGCCTCTAGGGAAAAACAGTCCCATACAGTGGGCCTCCTCTTCATTAATGTGTATCTCTCACCTACTTCTTAGTAAGATGCATGTTTTTCTTTACAAAGATAAGCATCTCTGCCTTGTCGCAGCAAAGTCTATTTCTTTTTTCATCCAAGATATGAGACACAGAGCTGAACAGCCGCTCACTGTCTGTGCTTGTGCATGGTGCACAGAGGTATTTGCGTGCCATTTGTGCCAGTCCTGGAAAACGCAGGTGATTATTTCTCCAAAAGCCGAGTGCAGTCTCACCTCTGGGAATGGGGGCCTCTGCCAAGAATATATCAAGTTGTTGGGATACAGAGGTACTTGGCCTCTCTGGCCCATTCTCCTCCAGAATCTCCTCGAACATATCATGCAGGGAGGGTCCTGCTCCGCTGGGTCGTTGCCTCTTGCGCTGCAGGTGTGCGCTCTCTCCATCGCGCGTCTCATCCTCGGCACCGGCAGCAGGCAACAGGTGCGCATGAAGTATTGCTCGTGCGCGTTGTTTAACATCCTCATCAAAGTAGCGATCTTTGTATCTGGCATCCAACAAGGTAGCAATACAGAACATGGGATCACACTCGATTTGATCGAAGCGTTTATTTACAGCATCCAGTAATGCGGTCTTTGTTGTTTTAACGCCGTGGTCGGTGTCAGTCTGCTTGCTCAGAAGACGTCTCAGGGCTCTCACAGAGGGAATGACGTCGGCAGCTGATGCCTCTGATGAGCTAACTTCTCTGGTCAACTGTTCAAACGGGGAGAGCAGTGTTATAAAGTTTTCAATTAATTGCCACTGCTGCGCGCTGAGGGTGGCGGGGAGGTCGTAGTCTGCGGCATATGTAGCAAGTGTGCGCTTTTGTTCAAGCATGCTCTCCAACATGTAAAATGTACTATTCCAACGAGTGGATATATCCTGCTGTAGCCTTTTTGGTTTCATCCCCAACTGGATCTGCACAGCCTGGAGACGCGAATAGGCGAGGGGTGAGTGTTTAAAGTGGCCGACGATTTTTCGGCAAATAGCCACAACATCTGTAATGCTGCGCTGGCTAAAAACACCATCATGGACCGCAAGTTGCAGAGTATGTGCCATGCAGCCAAAACTAGCCAGACCACTGTCCATCATAGCTTTCGACATATTCCTAGCATTATCTCTTACCACAGCATGCACTTTGGTCTTGTCAATGCCCCAAGCCTGGAACATTTTTTCAAACGCATCCGAGATGGCAGCTGCGGAGTGTGAGCCCGTGAACTCTTGCGAGTGCAGCACTGCTTTTATCAGGTTGAAGTCCTTGTCAATCCACTGTGCCGTGAGGCTAAGCATGCTCACGGGGCTGACATCTGAACTCCATATATCAGTGGTAAAACTGATTGCAGTGATGTCACGGGCCAGTAGCTCATGAATGTGTGTGGCCACAATGTTGTGGATTTCTGGGAGACAGACCTCGGCGAAGTGACGTCGGCTAGGCACCTTATAGCGTGGCTCCATAAACTGCATCAGACTCCGAAACCCCACGTCCTCTACTACGGAGAAAGGTTGGTCATCTAGAGCGATGAACTCCATCACCTTCTTTGTTATTTGTTTTGCTCTAGCGCTGTCTGGAGCCAGTTCTTTTACTCTCTCAAAGGCCGTGTCAATTAAAGTCTGAGTCTTGCCGGCGGTGGCTGTTTTCGCTTTCTTGGCAGCTTCATTTTTCCGTTTGTGGTCAGCTTGCAGATACTCCTTGTACACCGCTGCGTGCCGGCTTTTCAAATGTCCAATTAAATTTGATGTGTTAAACGACTTTCTGTCGGTCCCACCTCTTGAAATATTAGTTTTACACGCATTGCAAACAGCATGACGGGGATCGTCCTCCGACACAGTGTAATATTCCCACACGGTCGCCATCTTCTTTTACCTGACTAAGAAAAGTGTGGCGTTGGCGCCCTTTTGTGGGCATAGTTATGTCCCCCCCCCCCAAAAAGGAAAATAGAAAGGTTCCTCCCGAGCACAGCGTTCATGCGACATTTAAATCAACATAAACATCGGCCACTGCCATCGGTGAATGTAATCTTTTTTTGCCGATGGCCGATGGCAGTTAATTAGCCGACCATCGGCCGATGCCGATGGTCGGCCGATGCATCGGTGCATCCCTAATCCTTAGATCCTTGTCACCTGTGGTGCACTGTTGCACTGTTAGTATGAACTGTATGTTCAATGGCTGTCTGGTGTTAATGGGCTTTACTTGTGTTTTTCTTGCTGTTTTTTTAAAAGAAACAGCCAGTGATATAATGGACTGTGAGCCACAGTTGCCCCAGTAAACACACCACCACAACTGGCTGTCGCAGCTGCAGTGTCTCTGGGCTCTTTAGGTAGAGCTGACAGGCTGGGTGGCGAAGCAGCGGCAGGGTAGCGTACGGCAGCCTGCTGGTCTACTCTACCTTATGAGCCCCAGACACTATGACAGTGAAGAGTGGCTCTGGAGGATGAGTAACCCCCGACAGGAGCAGCAGAACACTGGGGAAGAGGCAGAAGAGGTCATGTGTTTACCTGCAAAACAACAGATCAAAAAGTGCTGAAAACAGACATTACCAGATCTACCGTGTGAGTTAACAGATGGAGTCATTAGTCAGGGTGTAGCTTTGTGTGAAAAACTTTGGCTGCTAGGGTTAGAACTCATGAGAGTCACCCATGTGCAGTCTGTGTGATTATGGTACCGCAGACTCACTGCACTTTAATCTCCTGAAGATATGAATCAAAGTCATCATCAATGTTTGTATATTTAGTCTGTTCCTTTCTGCCATTGTTTATCACATGGACCCTGATGTTAGCTGACATTAGCTAACGTCAGATCTTGTTCAAGCAGAACACCACACCACAATAACGTCAAGTTAAAATTAAATTGAATCGGGCCCAGTTCTATGTGAAAGAACAACAACAGAGTGTGACAGACTTAAGATACAGACTTAAGTTTCAGGTGAAATTGTGGGAGCTGTCTGTGTCAGAGTGAGATCTTTGTTTTTTTTATTGTAAGTCTAGATCACTTGGTCCTTTTTTATGTTGCATGTTTTTATAGCTACTAATTTGATGTTTTTATTTTTTCTGTATGTGTGTGTGGTGTGCTTGATCACCATTTATTGCATGTTGTTTTTATTTATGTATAAGGATTGTTTTAGAACTGGACCAAGATGAGTAATTTTAAACAGCTGGGACTGATTGCATCCCACGCCTCCAGCTCAGGAGTGGTAGATAAGACTCCTGGCTGCTGTTAAATGGGGATTGAAAACAGGTGAGCAGGAGAGGGAGAAGGAAGAGCAGGCAGCAGAGATGCTGAGTTGCTGTCCTTAAGAAGCGAACAAAGACAGGTTCACCGGACACGCTCATGGACAGGAACAAAGGAGACGGCCACGCCAATCAAAAGACGGAACGAGTCACCGGACGGGTCACCTCGGAGGATCCAAGCCGAGGTGGAGAAATTGGTTCAACGCCCACAAAACGATAAGTAAAGGAAAGCGAACCAAATGTAATAATTGAGTGTGTGAGAGCTGCTGTTGGTGTGTGACCACCACTGAGAGCGCTGTCTGTATTTGTCTGTCCATAGCGGCGGTTTCGATGGCAAAATTCACTGTCAGTGGTAAAATGACTCAGAACCTGTAACGTAAATACAATCTAGTACAACAACATAGATAATGTAGATTCAGCTATTTGAAATGAGCAACACACTTGTTTCACTTGTATGGAAGAATTATCCTATCTTTATTAAAGAGCGTAGATTTTCAGTTTGAGAGCATGATTTCATTCCTTTTCAGTGACACAGCTCCTTCTCGTGCTCAGATTTATTCTACTCATGCTCACATTTTGTGCTCGCACTGAGAAGTCTGCTGCTTTCTTTCAAAATGTGTGCTTGAACTCAAAAATCACATGCTTGTGCTCACATTTCTTCTTCTTGCACACAAAAATTTTGCTCGCATTCAAATATGTCCTGTGCTCGCTCAGATCTAAAGTCTACGCGCTCAGATCTAATGTGCACGCACTCAGAACAAGCACCTCCTCTCAGGTTGAGGAGTCTGCTCAGACTCAAGGCTGTCCCTCCCTGCGCTTAAAGTATTGTGTTTCACCAGCCAATAGGGAGACAACTAGAGTGTGGACCAATCAAATGATGGATGCTGCCTTGGGTGCGTTCCTTCGCCTTTTTTTGAGTGCTCCGCAGGGGCGGGTATATGGTCTGTTTGTAAAACTGCTTCTCTCAAAATACACCAAATTACCATATTAGCCAGCTATTTGAATCGTCACCTATTTAAGACGCCAGCATATTTATGTATAATTAATCTTAAGTAATCCTAAAAAGAGTTATCGTAGTTTAGATTTTTTTTTTATTTAATATTAGCGGATATATGTTATATAGTATAAATACTCACGACAGCGTAGGAAAGCTACGATAGTTGAGTGGTTAAGTACGCTGCCAGCTATTGCATTTTAAACCATGGGACACCAGTTTCGCTCCGAGTCCCGCTCAAAGTCTCCTTCTTCTTGTGAAAGTATAACCAACACTAACCTAATGTAATGCGCTCCCTGGCTTTGACCCCCGGGTGTCAGCGTAAATAGGCTAACTAATTAGTAGTAAGTGAAGGTAATACACTGCATTACATGCACCAATGTTGTCCTCAAATCATTATCATCATAGCTTGATTCCGAAACATGAAAGTGAACATTCGGAAACCCTAACCCTAACCCGGTCGGAATGGCAGACCGTCGGAATGGGGGTCGCCCCCCGCATATTTTTCATTATACCATTTTAATCACGTAGCCTAGCCTATTTACCCATCATCTATTGTTAAACGTTTCAATAAGAGAATCAGCTGGGTACACGGATTCTATTACTGTAACAGTAATTTATTAATTTCAATTTAATATCATAATATGACACGCAGCAAGAGTAGCCCTATTCACACAGAGGCGCTGCATTATCACCGCAGCGGAGGTTCGCCAATTCTCTGCCGTTGGTTCTTCACACAGAACCAAGCAGCTCCGGCGTAAAGACGAACCAGAGTGTAATTCACACAGAAAGCCAGCACCGTGGCTCCAAAGGAGGCGTGGCGGTACACGTCATGAAGATGACGTGTGTTTTTTTCAACGTGTTCCCCGGTGTCCTCCTGTTAATCTAAACATGTACCCGCTGACTGTTTACAATCATATGGATGCTGTTATAATGTGTTGTGATTGAGATCCTGACCCACCAAACATCCTGGAAAGTGACAAAGTTACATTTTTCTCTGAATTACATAATCACATAATCACCATCAGTAAACAGGAGACTGTCTGACTCTCTCACTCGCGGGGAGGGATGCTGTTTTCTGGGGGGAATGTTCACTGAAGTCTCAGTCGGGAGGGCTGACCGTCGCGTTGATTTTTTACACCGCGACAAACAGTTGGTGAGTTAAAGTTTTCTGCTGGGGACAAACTCCGTTTTTCGGGCAGAAATGTGACGAAGAGTCGGTCGATCAGACAGGAGGACAGAGGCTTTTCCACGTATAACTGCGGTATTTTTTCCTCGTATAAGTTGCCAAAGACACGACCAGTTACTACGTTACTGTTGTTTGGTCATATAACGTTGCTTTGTGGTAATTTATCTATATTTTGTTGAGTGATGGACCTGTTTAGTTATCAGACAGTGAACACCATCAGATCAACACACCCCCGCTCGGCGCCGCCGGCTTATCCGTTCACACTGGTTTGCAGTGCCGGCCCTGACCAATTTGGTGCCCTAGGCAAGACTTTGGCTGGCGCCCCCTTGCATCGCAGTCAATTTCACAATCAGTTTTCATACACTCACACAGAAACTACATGTATGTATTCAAGATTTTATTTCTTTTAAGTCAAAAATATCACACCAAATAAAAACTGAAGAAAGAAACAAGTGATAAATTAAAAATACAATATAAATAAGGTATTGCACAAACATATTAAAGAATATTCTATTTACGTACAAAATAAAAACAGTCTGTATTCTTTGGGAGGAAACCTTTTGCAGCAGAAGCAGTGCAAGCTATCATTCTTTTTTGAGTACATCAGCTAGCTTCTTTTGATTTTTTCCCCACTGACTAAGACTCTGGTAAAAAAGTCATGTGGACACTTTCTCCCATCTTTGTTTTGGGGAAATGTGTAACTGTTTTTTATTTGAAATGGTCCTCTGTGAACTAACTCCTTTCTTACTTTCTCAGTTAGAAGAGATGGCCAGTCAGCAGGGTCTATTGGTGCAGCCTTTAGTCCTGATGCTGTGTCACTGGCGGTGGTGGTGAAATATTTTAAAAGTGCATCTGAAGAGAGAAGAGAAGTATATGTGACCACTGGATGTTACATTTCAATAAAAAACAGATGCTTGGTGTGTACTATACATAAGACTAATATAGACTAATAATGAAAATACGATGAGAGTCATTCAACTTTATCGTCATTGCAATGCAATTCAGTCTAACCAGAGTGCAAAAAGCAGTAAAGTGCAGTGAAATTTATATATATATATATATATATATATATATATATATATATATATATATATATATATATATATTATATATGTGTGTATGTATATATATGTGTATATATATATGTATGTATATATATATATATATATATATATATAGCCTATGAATGATATGGGAAAGCTAAGGTATGGTGTATTAACAGTAATAAACTTTAACTGCACTTTAACACTGATGTAAACTTTAACAAACATAAACTGTGACACAATAAACCAAAGGCTTACAACTGCCCTATTACTTGTGGACTAATGTGGATGGAAAACTCAGAGCATTTTAACTGACATACAAACAGGAAAACACCTGAACAAACCTGACGTTAACTTTCCAAATGTCTCTGATGAATTTGAGGTGGAGTAACATTAACTTACGTCGACTCAGCTATTTACTGATTATTAAACAATGCTACTATCGTCCGAAGTAAGCTAGCAAGCTAACACTCTGCTCCAACAACGGTAACTACGATCATTAAACTATTTGTTTCATTCACTTCATCACATTGACGTTACTGTATCTCTTTCTTTTTCACGTGTTTCTTCCTCTTCTTTCCTTCTTTTCCTTCCCTGGACGCCGGATGGTTTCAGTCTTTTGGACATTGTGGTTCCGCTACTGTATCAATAAATGTCTCTCTTGGGTCACGGTCCGGTCAGATTCAGGCAGCCCGCCTCTCGACCCCGCCCCCACCCTCACAGAGGGCAGGTACAGTGCAACGAGCCAGGAACCCAGAAAAAAGGCATCTCCATTATTTAATAGGCTTTGCTATGAAGTTATGTTGCTGTGGGCTTATATAATATTTCGAAATAATATAAGTAATAGCACTGGTTAAAAAATAGTATTATTATTATTATTTTTCTCCCCCCGTTTGCGGCACCCCCCATGGATGACGGCGCCCTTAGCATTCGCCTATACTGCCTATGCCCAGGGCCGGCCCTGCTGGTTTGGTTCGCCAATACTGCGCCTCTAACTACCTCTGTATCAGAGGCGCAGCAAAATTTCACCCCCCGCCAAATCTGAAACTCTCACACGGAGGCGGATGCGGAGAATTGGAGCAGGAACCTCCGCAAAAAAAAAATGCAATAGCTGGCAGTGTACTTAACCACTCAACTATCATAACTTTCCTATACTGTCATGAGTATTTATACTATATAACATATATCCACTAATATTAAATAAAAAAAATCTAAACTACGATAACTCTTTTTAGGATTACTTAAGATTAATTATACATACATATGCTGGCGTCTTAAATAGGTGACGATTCAAATAGCTGGCTAATATGGTAAATTGGTGTATTTTGCGAGAAGCAGTTTTACAAACAGACCATATGCCCGCCCCTTCGGAGCACTCAAAAAAAAGGCGAAGGAATGCACCCAAGGCGGCATCCGTCATTTGATTGGTCCACACTCTGGCTGTCTCCCTGTTGGCTGGTGAAACACAATACTTTAAGCGCAGGGAGGGACAGCCTTGAGTCTGAGCAGACACCTCAACCTGAAGAGGTGCTTGTTCTGAGTGCGTGTACATTAGATCTGAGCGTGCAGACTTTAGATCTGAGCGCGTAGACTCTATCAGAAATTTTGTTGCATTTGGCTCAGTATAGCACAGGATAAAGACAGCAGCAAGTATTTATCATAAAATAAATAAAATCAAAAGTGTAGACATAAATACTATATAAAATATAAAAATATATTGCACAATGTGTATTTTTATATTGCACAGTCAAGTGAAGAATTGCACAGTCAAGTGAAGAGGTGTATGAGGGAGGATGGGGAGATTTTATTTTGTGTTCAACAGTCTTATGGCTTGTTGGAAGAAGCTGTTGTAGAACCTGGCTGTTCTGCTTCGAAGGCTGCAGAACCTCTTTCCAGAGTCCAGCGAGAGCAGTCCATGGTGGGGGTGGGAGGTGTCTCTGCTGATGTTATGAGCCCTGGTCAGGCAGCGTTTTTTTGCAATGTCTTGGATGGGAGGAAGAGAAGTCCTGATGATTTTCTCAGCTGTCCTCACCACCCTCTGCAGGGACTTCTAGTCAGAGGCACTGCAGGCTCCTGACCAGACAGGGATGCAGCTGGTCAGTATGCTCTCTATCGTGCCTCTGTAGAAGGTGGTCAGAATTGGAGGGGGGAGGTGTGCTCTCTTCATCCGGTGTAGAAAGTGCATGCGCTGCTGAGCTCTCTTTATAAGAGCTCCGTTGTGATGGGACCAGGTCAGAATGTCTGTTATCTGCACCCCCAGGACCTTGGTGCTGCTGACTCTCTCTACTGCTGTTTTGTTGATGAGGAGTGGTGTGTGACTGGGCTGGCTCCTCCCGAAGTTGACAATGATCTCCTTGGTTTTGTCAACGTTTAGGGGAATGACAATGTTGTTACGTTTTCTCGTCTCCTCCTCTCTGTCTGCTCTGGATCTTTTAGAGGTTTTGATAAAGTTCCAGTTTGGGTAACCACAGGTTTTAAATGCTCCCCTGATGTGCTTCTGTTCCTTCTCCTTCCCCTCTGACTAAGTGGGCACGGTCTCAGCAGGATGGTTTATGGTTCTGATGAGCCCCAGCTTGTGCGCCAGTGGGTGATGAGAGTTGAACAGCAAGTATTGATCTGTGTGTGTAGGTTTTCTGTACACCTCAGTGTTGAGGCTTCTGTCTTCTTCAATGTGTACAGTCCAAGAAGGGCAGACTGTCTCCTCTGACATCTTCCCGTGTGAATTTAATGTTATTGTCCACAGCATTTATATGTTCTGTGAAGGCTTCCACTTCCCTTGCTCTGATTTTGACCCAGGTGTCATCCACATACCTGAAACAGTGGCTAGGAGCACTTGGGAGCACATGACAGGAAAAAAAAAACAAACTTCAGGCACAAATGCGCAGAGCAGAAACAAAAATACTTGAATTAGGTTAAAAAGCCTTTATTTGAAACATGGCTACTTACAGACCAATAAAACACTGACTGGTTTCATCCTTGAAGGTCTTCATCAGGGTATATAATGGTGGACAAAGATCAAGTAAACATTTTTATAAACTTGGCAAGGGGTGTCACCCAGTGCTGACTGAGTAAATGCAGTTGTTTGATATCAATGGATCCCAATAAGACTCATACTAAAGATGACAGGCCTCACCAAGTGTTGTAAAAATAATGCTCTAAAATGAGAACTAACCAAACAAACATCAAAATGACATCCATCATTACATCCATCTGATAAACACATTTCCAAAAATATTTAGTCCATTATTTAAATTATGTGAACTTCTTTATAGTTTCAAATGCATCTTTATAAAAAAATAGGGCCTGTGTGTTTGACCTTCTCTATTTAATTGTGTTCAATATTTATAATATTAATATTGGATCAAGGCTGTAAGGAAGAAAGAGAGAGAGAGAAAAAAGGTGTGTAATCAATCTCCTTATTTAAAACAGGATATACCACTACACCAAGTTTAAAAAATCCTCTCTAAAAAATCTCTTTGGAGAAGTGTGCATAAACAATCCTCACCTCTAATGGACGCTGTCAGGGACCAAACAGAAAAGGCTCAAGAACCAAAGGTGTAACTGTCAAAAAAAAAATAATTTATTTGTAACTCAATTCAAAAGGAACAATTTCAAAAAGTATATTGGTACAAATACAACAAAATAGAAAAATAACTCTAAATAAGGGCCCTTATTACTTAAACTGAGGTCAACTGAAACAAACAGCAACTTAACTCAACATACCTGACCTCCTGAATGAAACAATAGGTGGGGGTTATATAGATACTGGCTAGCCAACAAATGAGACAATAGGGGGGGAAACAAACAAACCATTACTTTCATAATACAGTTAAACATAATGTGAACAGAGACTACAATGAAAACCTATACCTACTCAACATAAACACTCAAATCATGAAGCAAACTTAAAACTCTTAATAATCTCAAATTAAATAAATCTCAAAGAAAAGCCAGCCTCCCCTCTGGCACCTCCAAGGTGGCCTCCTCCACTTCCTGTTCCGTTTCCATAAGAGGCCATCTTGGAAGGCGCCGCCTCCTTTCCAGAGCTGGGGAGAGCTGCAAACAATAAGACACAAGGTGAGTTTCAACTCAAACAAAAAGGAAATATTATTGAACAGCCTGCTAACCAAAATGCGTGCACTCAAATTAATCAACAACTGTCAATAAACATGATGTCTGAAAAGAAAATACTGTGTGTCATCATTTAAAATAAAAGAATAACAAAAATACTCAACTTAAAGGTGGTAACTATGTGTGGCCACCACAGACGCCTGTACTAATTCTATACCCTCTATTCTCAATAAGGACTCAACTATAATGTACCTTTTGGCCGTGGGGTGGTCCCCATTCTGCGTTCTGATCGCGTATTTGTGTTCTACAAGTCTATCATTACAGTCTAAAAAATAATTCTGCATAGTACTTAATTCAATTGGTGAAACATTTTTACACTTAAAAATATTGAGTTGATTTGAAAGCTCTCAAATCTGTTAAAACAAAACATGAGTATTGAGTAAATCTATTAATGAGTAATGAGTAATGAGTAATTAATATTTTCAATTACATCTGAATGATTTGACTTGGCACAAACACCACATAAATTGAGTAAATGTAACTGAAATACTGTGTAAACCATATAGAAAACGTGAGTAGAAAGCACTAAAAAAACTGAGTAAATATAATTGAAAACATTTGTAGGAGATAATTGCAAATTTTCTAATGACTTACTAAAAAAATTTGTTGTACTGATTGATTTTTTTAAACTTGCTGTATTTGATTTGAGGATATTCAGTACTATATACATACTACTACTATATACATATACAAATATGACCAAGATCTCACAAAACATTAAACTTTATTTTAAAACATTTTTCCCACAGAAAATTAATTTTTTTCCAGTATATGCATATACCTAATACATAAAAGTGCATTTCAATAAGGAATTTTTAAAATACTTAGCATGGCAACTTCTCCCTAAGAACTGGAGCTAGATCACATATCGCAACTTGTCCGTCTGTCTTACCACTCAAGTTATGTGGACACAACCTACAGCAGCACATTCGAAGCTGTTACAAGAAAGGCAATTCAGGATACCCAAGATCAAACGCCTCTGAACTAAAATGCTTCTTGCCAAATGGCCATGAAAAAAAAGATACATATTAAAGATGCATATTAATGCAAGGGGTAATCTTCACACTAAACACATTGATGACTAGTAACTGGGCCCATCACATCTGTGACACAAGGGCAAAATCATCTCCACAGCATATTTGGCTTCACATTTAGATATGACAATACATTGGTCATCTCTTATGCTTTTTTAAACACCTGCATTTCTCACAATTACAGATACTCCAAACTGGAAATACAAAAACTACTTCCTCCTTTAGAAGTACAATATTTAAGTCACTTCTGGTGAAAATGCCTTGAAACTCTTGACTCGAAACTCAAAAATTGGATGCCTCACGCCTCACAGGAATGATTGAAGAAAAAAATCAAACGCATATTAATGCAAAATGTAAATGTACAATCAAAAAAACATCAACAATCAGTCAGACAACACCTGGAGGTGGTTTGACGAAATGAAGCCATAGATTGTCCAAATTTCTGTCCAGAAGAACCTCACTAATTACTGAGCGTACAGTCTGTTTTTTGCCTTACACACATGGTTCAGTTGTATGAGTCTCATCTGTGCTCATCTACCCCACAGACAACTATATCATTACATTGTTTTTCAGTCGTTGCACCTTTGTTGACAGGTTTCCAGCATCCACTTCAACGAGCATCTTTTGAAATACTTCAAAAATGTATTTAAGAGTTTTGGGGTATTTGAGGTCCAAGGCATAAGTTAGTCCAAGCAAGTAGCAGCAGGCTCTGCTGAGATCCCCAAGGTGGTTGAGTACGGTGGAACCCTCAATGACGATCCCTACATCCCTGACTTGTCCATCTTCATCACGCACAAGGTACAGAGCCATCTTCTCTGCTGCCAGCTCTTCTTCCACATTGACCGCTGAATCACCAAAATTCTGTAGACATTGTAAAGGAAACTGGTTATAGCAGGCAGTATGTCACCAAAATAAAAAAAGACCAAACTAACTACATAAATCAGCTACATCACGTTGTAAGTTGTCTATTATTTTAACTAGCATATATGACAAATTTGAATGATGTGAACAGACACATGCAATTAACAATAATAATTCTGACTTCACCACTAATGAAGGTATCTGTGCATATTTTCATTCATCTACTAGACTTAGCGATATGTCTGTTGGTGCCATAATGTAGTGGGGGGCCATAAACTAGGTGGGGCATTATGATAGCAAACAGCATACAGGTAAGACACAGGTGATGACCAGCAGGTGTATGAGAGGGGAAGCAAATAGTTTTTTGACCATGTCAGTTTTGCAGTGTTTTTAAACCAATAGAAACTATTGAAATGAAACATAATCTGTGAAGATAAATCCTCTCTGGAGATTACATCTGTTGTTAAGTGGCACTATATAAATAAAATAGATTTGAACTGAGCGTCACGCCAATATGGAATTACTTTAAATTTAGATAATATTTTATGTATTAGGTGTGCAGAATCCAAACTGATTTGGATATAAGCTACAAGACTAATGTTGTACTCTTTCCAATAGACACAAAAAGTCAAAGTGCCAATTGTTACAGCTGACTATGTATTCAGCGGAAACACAAATTTACAGATTACTGTAGGGAGAATGCTGAAAGTCATCTATTGCACTCACCTCAAACTCCTTGATTAAGGCACCCACATCTTCACCCAGGTGATCAATGAGACATCGGATGACAACTTCTCTGGTTTTCTCTATGGGAATTCCACTCTGTTAAGGAGAAAATGTATTTAAACAGCTGACAAGATTCAGCAGTCACTCTCCTCAGTGCAGATTTTGGCCCTTTTACTTTAAATATTATAACAGATTTGACTACACTAAAAAAATCAAACAAAATTTAGTGAAGCAATTGGTAAAACATTGCAATTTCTATTAAAATTCATTATATCATTCAGCCCTTATCTGGAGTGATCGCCGCAACCTTGAAGTCATGTTTGCCATGTGATATATTCCTTAAGTCTACTCAGAATATACTCACACTGAAACAGAGGAAAAAGGAATGAAAGATAAAACAGTGTGGTAGGCAGAGTGGTAGAGGAGCAATAATGTGAAGAGTGTATGTTGCATATGAAGAAGACAGACAGAGGAGATTGAGAAACACTGTGGTGGAATAAAGGCTGCATGAGGCATATGACCTTGTGTTGAATGCAAGAGTACAGAAGAGTCAGTTATTAGAGAAGTAAATTAGGTTTAGAAGAGACACAACAGGTGAGGGAAAGAAGTATCTCAACAGAGGAGTAAACTGAAATACCTGGAGTAGAATATTCATTTCTGTACGATGTCTCTCTCCAGCAGCACCTTTCTTGGCTTGGAAGATGGCAAGCAGTTTAGGGGTGTAATGGTCTAACATGAACATGAATTTGGCCTCAAGATTTACGGTGGTAATTCGATGGAACTCAGCGTTGACCTGAAAAAAAAGAAAAAGACAAAAAAGGACAGGGCCCAATTTACAAACTTAGATTTAAACAATACAATTTCTGAATTTCAGCCTCTTCTGCCCAAGGTATATGTGTTAAACTGTGTTGGAGAAATTAAATTTTCTCACCTGTGACACATCGAACAAGGCAGGCCACCTTTCCTTGATCTCTTTGATGCTCAGTTGAAGACTAACAACATCCTGTCTTCGATGAGCAAAAGTGTTGGACATCAATCCATTGATGGTTGCCCTCTCTCTCTTCTTTAATTCAGACAGAATTTTGAGCCGCTGTTGCTCTTGGTGTTCACTGCTTTCTCCTGAAGGATAATGTGGGAGATACATCACTTCCCCTTTGCGTGCTTTTTTAACATTTTGGGCTGGTTTCCTCTCACCAGGACGCTTGTTTTTGAGAGAATTGCACGTAACTTCAGGAAATCCAAGATTTCTTAACTTGGACCTATAATTCCCCATCTTGTATTTTAGGCTGTACATCCATCCAATCCATCCGTTGCGACTTCCAGGTTCTGTTAGACATGGGTGTTTTTGGACTAAGGCTTCTGCAACCTGTCCGACCTGAAGGCCTGTGGGATAGGCAGTGTAACTGTACATGTAATCTGCCAGCCTTTCCAGTATTTCAGACTTCAACTTGGGGTTGTTGAGGACAGTTCCATTTTTCAAAAATTGTTCATTCGCATTCCTCAGTACTGCCTCTGTTGCAACTGAAAAACGTGCAATTTCAATTTCACTTGGCCACAATACCCTTTCGGGGCTTAGTAAGACAGTGCCTTGTGATGACACTGATGATGTGCCATCTGACTGGTAGTCAGCAGAACTAGAGGATGACTGTGAAGACAGTGTTTTTGAAGTCAAACTGGAGGTGTCACTCACATTGTCTGCATCTGCCACATTTTCAGTCTCCGGCGTTGCTAATGAGAGCACTATGGATGGAATAATGACCACCTTGATTGTCCCCTTATGTTTAACCTCGTTAGTAGAATGAATTGTGAAGAAATCACCAAAGTCCTCGTCAAAGTAGTGGAGGGTGAATTCCTCATGGATCTGGAAAGTGTCCTTCACAGTCTTATGCAATTGCTCCACTGTGTCTGGCATCCCTGATGACAATGTGAGCTTCTCACTATGATGATCTGTAATCACCTTCACAACAACAGGGTCCATCTGTATGAAAACAATTCACAACTGGAAATCAGAGTAGGATTGCTGTACCGTTGATGCTTTTAGCTTTTTCACCTACTACTGGACAATAATGTGTCTTTTTAAACTGACCATGCGTTTCCCTCCCACACAGTATGCTGCCAAGGGGTATGGATCACTAAGTTGCTGTATGTGCAGCAGAGTCACCTTCCCAGAGTGCTCCAAAACAAATCCCCTAAAATGTTCATAATACCAACTGTTAAGCAACTTAACAATGAAATTAAGATCACTGCCTACAATCACAATTTGTGAAATTTCCACAAAATCGGGTAGACCACCGGTAGCACCATGAGGCAAAATCATCCCAACTGCATATCTGGTTCCATGATATGACAGTGCATTTGTCAGCTCCACTGTGGTTTGTGTTGGATATACTTTTTTAAAAGACTCCTGTATTTCCTCATGCAGCAGTGCCAATGGAATACTAGTTACTTTACTCACACATAATGCAGGTTTCAAAGCATCAGCATGTAAATGATATGACATCATCATTTGGTGCTTTGTGGCGAGACTGAGTAGAATGTTTCTGAAACTGTTTGTGTGTCTAACAATACGCTTGAAAAAACTATGCTTTGCCTCAAAGCGCATAGTCCAGACACAAACCAAAGGTCCAAAGCATTTTATCATGTCTGGATAATGTTCCAAGAAATGGAACTTAGGAGTTAACTTAAAGTCAGGAAAAACTTCCAGCAGTCTATGGCGATGTTCAGATATCAATGCATCAAGATAACTTATACTGTCCTCGGTATGAATCGGGGATACCACGAGTTCAGTAATATCTTTTAATATCATGAGAACTTGCCATGCGGGATCACTGAATGGCACCTTTGCACCAATTATAAATGGTAATAATCTTAGTAGTGTCCAATTCTCGTGTGCGTTTCCACCGATAGATCTGCGAGAAGAAAGATTTAGTGGGATGGGTTGGGGGCGGTCAGTTTTATCGGTCCAATTATACGGAAACTCGGTAATCAAATCGTTCAGTTGTAAAAGAGTGAAATACTGCTTTTTTACAAACACATTAAAACATAGTGCCAACTCCAAAGGTATTATTCCTTCCAAGAGGTCGTGGAGCACATCTGGTGGGTACCCTGTCACAAAATGGAAATGCTTCAATTTCTCTGTTAAGGGACAAACCTTCTTTACACCGTAACAATGTACCAGATCACGGTTTTCCTTTACAGATTGAACATGTAAAGTATAATTCTCCTTTGTTCTTGGTGGAAAAAACCCAGAATGCACCTCTTTTTGCTGGTAGTCTGAATGGTCCCCAATACAAAATCTACATATGTAATGCCCAGAACTTTCCACCAGGCCACTCAAGGAATGAGCACCTAGATTATCCGCTGAAACACAAAAAACTGTTCCTCTGATATTTTTGCCACTGGCAGGAAAAAAAATGCCTTCTTCCTCTAATGTAATAAGGTCCTTCAAGAGAGGCTCCAGGACAGTTTCATAGCCAAATTTCTTAACATCATTAGCTTTGCAAAGAAGTGCCAAATTAATTGATGTTAATTGGGATCTCAATTCTGATGGCACATCTGCAAGTACCCAATTCACGGCTGTCACTTTGTGTTTTTTCCGTGAGGTTCCAAGTGGATTACATATTTCAAAATCATCCACATAAAGTATAAGTGAAATTCTTAGCTCCCCATCCGTGTGAAACTCATTTAACTTAAAATATTTGCCATCTCGAAAGGATGAAAGCTGTGATGCATTGCCTGAATGTCTTGTCAGTATTTTACTTACAACGTCTTTATTGTTTAACAGTTGCTGTAAGGATTGTAGGATGGGTACATATTGAAAAGAACAACTGTCCAGTGGATCAAATATATATTCAACTGGCTCGATAAAATGGAAGTTTTCTTTAAAGTATTTCTCCCTCTTATACTTAGAATGAAAAGGACCATCAGGACCAAACGCTTTAGTTAGAGGATTACAGAGTTGTAATTTTTCAACTAACTCACTGATAAGATTTTCATCAACAGTGCAGTTATTCTGTGTCAAAATGTCTCTCACTAAATTTGGAATGTACTGCGATGATGATGTGCAAATAAACTGGAGCTGTTCCACCAAGTCATCTAAACATTTACCTGTGACATGATAAATGCTTTCTAACTTCAACAAGAGAGAACCAATTACTTCCACAAATGCACTTGTATGTCCTTCGCAATCCAAATCTACAGAAGTATCCAATTCCACATCATCAGTTGATTCCACTGATGGATCTTTCTGTTGAACACTGGTAGAAATAGGAAGTTTTACAATCACATCAGTCTTTAAGTCATCACATGAGTAAGATTGGTGCTTTCGACTTTTGTGAGTAGCATAAGTGCCATATATGTTTGTTTTGAACTCACAACCATCAAACACACACTCTATTGTTTCTAGTCTTTTCAGATGAGAGTTAATGTGTTGAAAATAATCTTTTGTATTTGGAAAGCACGAGTCACAAATTTTACATTTAAAAGCTATCACATCTCGTTGATTTTCAGTTTCCTCTGATTTGTGAGCTCTATACAAGTGTGTACGCAAGCCACCCCAAGTTTTAAAGGAACACGAACAGTTCAAATGAATACAAGGCAGAAAATGTCCACGACCAAAATGTCCATGTTTCAGTCGATAGTGTTTAAGAAGTCCCCCCTTCGATGATGCCACAAATGTGCAGAGCTTACACTGCCATTCCATACACTTTTACCTTACTGTGGGTTAAATGGGGTGCACCAGTGGCTCACAGGATGGAGATTATGCCGTGAGGCTCTCTTTTTCCCTTGGTGATCTGGGTTCAAGTGAGGCTTGCTGCCCTTTGCTGCTCGTCCTCCCTATATCTTTCTCCTTCACACGTGCATTCCTGTGGCTCCCACACTCATTCTGTAACATAGGGACAACATTTTCAAAACAAGAGCACAATAAAAACCTCTGTTGCCACAGCAAGTTAAGAAACTAAAGTCAATATTCCCACAATAAATTTGGAATAAATGTAGGGTATGCTTTGCTAATATTAAACAGAAACAACTTACCTCCCCTCTTTTCTTGATCAGTTGTTTCCCATGCTGAAAAGCAAATTTTGAAAATATATTGAATGCATGATAAAACCATCAATCTTATGGTATTTCCTTCCATAACAACCTAACACACAAGTCACTATGAATTACATGCTTTTATATCTCGCTGAATACAAACCAGTCTTGGCTTTAATAATTAATTCTTTAGTTTTTTCCTGTGAACTTTTAAAATAAGGCTACTAGAGATACACGCACTCTGTCGCTCCAGTGAGTGAGACGAGAGACCTGCACTGGAAATTAAGACAGAGCCCAGCCTGAGACGTTCAGGTACATGGCAACTTATTTTTGCCATTTCCTTGCTCGTGCTTAATCTCAATCACTTACAACTCAATTTTTATCGTATTCTTTACACCTTAGAAATATTGTTTACCTTCCATGCATGCCGATAAAGCTTATGACATTAAAAACAGAAAGAGACGAGAGACGAGACGCCTCACAGCAGTCGGAGGGAGGTCGTGTTCACGCCACATAGTCCGCTGAGTCCGCACTAGCTGCGATAATTCATACACTGTTTCACATTTCGGATAGTTTGCGTTTACAAAGCGAAGCCACCAAAACAGGCAAGGAAGCGGCGTGCCTTCTTCGACCGAGACCACCTCGTCCAGGTGGACTAGAGTCCAGTTGCTGGCAGAGGACTCGGTCGGCGTTTAGCGCCAAAAGACAGCCAGCCCGTGCAGAGCCAGCCTGAAACCACTGAAATGATAACTTTAAATTACATGTGTCCTCCAGCTATATCCTGTTTAGGTTTTAACGCGGTCTAGAGTTATCAACGGGCCTGCAAATTAAAACCCGACCCGACCCGCGGGTGCTAAAGCCCGGAGCGGTCGCGGTCTGACTCTCTAGCACTCACTCACAGCCCGCACGCGGCCAAAAACAAAACAAAACAACGCGGTGCAACAGCGCCCTGTGAGCTTTTATGTACATCCGCGATTTTCGGTGCCAGTCGACACGGCACCTTTTGAGAGGTGGGGCGGGGGTGCTACTCCGAGCCCCCAGCCCCGACTCTAACCCGCGGGTCGGTTCGAGTTGGGTCGGGCTCGCCAGGCGCCTTCAGTACGGTCTGAAACCTGCACAGCTAGTCTGTGATGCATCTTCGATACGGTTATAAATGGGTGCTCTGGTTAACTTGGCAGGGCGAAAAGTTTTAGGTTTTATTCCCAAACCTGCCTCAACAACATGTTGCAGTTACACACATTAAATGTTGGAGCTACACGAAAGAAGCCTTTGACTAACTTCACAGTGCAACGAGTTGTTCAGAGCTAACAAGACAAGTTAACTAGCTAAGCTAGCTGTAACGTCGAATGGCGCGATAGTAATGTTTGTCAACTGATATTTCATGCTCATGTCTGTCTTCTGTAACTAAGGAGGCTTATGAGAAATTATACATTTGTTTAAAATTACTTACCGTCGAGTCAGGTTTAATTCAATCCACCGTGCCCGCCAAGCCTGCTGCCATCAACCTGTTCAGATCTGTCCCAGAACCGTTAGAATGACGTCACTTCGTCAGTTCCGCTCTGTTTACTGGATTTTTTAAGTTGTTAAGTTACGTCTCAAATAAAATTGAGTTGAGTTCTATAATAATTGCACTTATTGAAACTAATTGCTTTTCGTAGTGTATTCTCAAAAATGTTGTTGAAACATACAGTGATTATTACAAATATTTAAACCATGTAATCTGTCAGTCAAATAATTGTTTATTTCAAAGAAATAAACTTGATTTACATGTGTATATTTCACACAAAGGTTCCTCCTTTGAGTTCTACTAATGGATTTTGTTGTAGTCAAATCAAATACTCATCATAATGATATTCAGCAGTTTTATCAAGCATACATACCTATATATTACTGTCACATTTACTGGGTCCTTGAATTATTTTTTAGAGTGTAAGGCGTCTTTTTGTGCGTCATACATAAAAATGTTACATGGGCATGTAAGGCATTGAAGTCTCTCTGATTATATTTTCTTCCTGTTTTCAAATCAGTACATGTCTTTGTTTAAATCACATGCGGCGTCTCTGTGTGATTTCAGAGCTTCCCCACCCATACACCCATTTCTCGCAACTTTTCTGAGATCTCATGAGATGTCACTCCATTCATAAACATGTCATTAATTAAAGACATGTATGGCTTAAGTGAGGCCATTAGAGCGTGGGACTCCATTGGTCTACTGGGACTGGACCATAGACTGTACACAGTCAGTGGACTGGACCGTGGGACTTATGGCGCTCAGACCGGTGTGTTGTTGCTCACCATGGATACCGAGCGACTATACATTGTGCATGCGCAAAGCATGGCCACACAGGAGAAATGTACCGTGGGAAATGGTATAACAATAACGGAAAATGTAAATTAGATTTATTATTTTGTTTTGGTTTCCTTGTTTATTACATTTTCCGTTTTGGGCTGAAAATAGGAAAACAAACACCAGTTTTCAATGTTTGGTGCATACAGAAAAACGAAATATTGACTAGTTTTTTCGTTTGCCACATTACAATTTTTCTTGATTGCTTTGATGGAGCAGTCAACTCAAACTCCACATTTTCAAAACAGTTACCACACAGGCCGAAACAGTGGCATTCATGGTCGAAATGACACATTTTGTTTGCAAAAGGCTCTAACCATGCCAAAACATTTAAAATATGCAACAAAAGCAAATTTTGCCTTCAAACAACACAACTTGCAAACAAGTGTATG
This sequence comes from Pagrus major, assembly GCF_040436345.1. NCBI lineage: Eukaryota > Metazoa > Chordata > Actinopteri > Spariformes > Sparidae > Pagrus > Pagrus major. The sequence continues at coordinate 1,569,090 of NC_133223.1, read as the reverse complement.
AGCTCTTCCAATCAACCATTACACAGTGGACAACAAAATACAAAATACAGCACTCAGTGCGAATCAGTGCACCATTGCCTGCCATTGTAGCCTATTACTGTACGTAGCCAGTGCCATTTGTTGTCAAATTTGCCTTCTTGCAAAGAATTGGATCCAGAATCAGAAATGCTTTGATGTAAATTGTATTGATTCCATTGATTCTTTTTTTCAAACTGTGGCTGAAAACTGAAATACTGTAAATATTACACAAAATACATGTAAACCAAAATAAAATCTATTAGAGTATAAGAAATTAAGAAAATAAAAATAAAATCTATTACAGTAAAGTATAAAAATCTATTACTGTAGAGTATAAGAAATAGCCACTATTGATACTCTTCTGTCTTGACGATGGGGCCACATGGCCTCATCCACATCACATTCAATATCCTCTCTTGCAATGCACCGAGGGAAAAATCTTCTTGCATGCCTTATCCATCCTTGACATTCCTCTGCACCTATTTCTTGGGCAGCAGCAGTCATTGCAATCAGCAAGGGCATCTGCTCATAGGGACGGTGATCATAAACCTTCCACCTCCAAGCACTGAAGAACTCCTCTATGGGATTCAAAAATGGGGAATATGCTGGAAGGAACTGCATCATCTTTCGAGGGTGTACTGCAAACCACTCATTGACAAGGCGAGAGTGGTGGAACGCCACATTGTCCCAGACAATGACAAAGAGTGGCATGCCAGGCCTCAACAGCTCTCTCTCCTCAGGTGGGATCAGCCTGTCATGAAGTGCATTCAGGAATGTTATGAGGTGCTTGGTGTTGTATGGGCCAATAGTGGGGATATGGCATAGGACAGCATCATTGGAGATGGCAGCACACATGGTTATGTTGGCACCCCTCTGTCCTGGAAGGGTGATAGTGGCCCTGTACCCAATGAGGTTCCTTCCACGTCTCCTCACTTTACAGAGATTGAAGCCGGCTTCATCAACATAAATGAAGACATGATGTGCCCCCTCAGCTTCAAGCTCCATTATTCTCTAAGTAAAAAAAGGCAAAATGACAATGAAAAGTGACTCCAGTTGACTCTAACTGCATGATATGACAAGGTATTACAGTATACTGTAGTAATGTTTCCTTACCTCCACATATTGGCATCTGGCCTCCTTCACAACATCAGAGTTCCTTTGAAATGGAACTGTATAGAGCTGCTTCATGGCTATATGGTTCCTTCTTAGGATGCGGTCAATGGTGGTCATGCTCACGTTGTTGATGTTCCTAAACATGCCCTGATCTGCGATCACTGCTGCCCTGATTTCATGCAGTCTTATGGCATTGTTTGCCACAACCATGTTCACAACGGCTGCCTCCTGCTCAGCACTAAATATTCTCCCTCTACCACCAGAGAATGGTAGCCTTTGGATTCTATAAAGAATACATGTAATGGGAATGAGGAAACAATTACATAAAGTATATCACTGAAGATATTTCTGTATATACTGTACAGCAACATTACCTGTTTTCCTGTCGAAAAATTCTGACAATGGATGCAACAGTGTTTCTGTTTAGAACAGGTTGGACTCTTTGTCCAGCCTCTCTAAGTGAAAGGCCATGATTGATAATGTGATCAATAACAGATGCCCAATTTTCATCAGAAACCTGAGCCCTTCCATCTATACCTCCACCTCGCACTCGGACTCCTCTTCCTCGGACCCCTCTACCTCTTACTCTCACTCTCATCTGCCTTAGACCTCTTCTATCCATGTTGGCAAAGAACAACACAGACGCTGCACCTTTTAAGGCCTGCAGACTGATTGTTAATTGAAGATTTGTGTGAAAGAGTGTCAAACAGGTGCTTCAGTGATTTCATACTGATGTAGGTAGTTTATAATAGTTAGGAACAGATGGTTTCTGTTTGGTTACCATAGCTAAAACAATGGAGTTTGGACTGCTTGAATGGCATCCGTGTTAACTGTTCTGCAAAAGGGTGGGGAAAATGTGTCAATCCAATGAGAAAGGGTTAACACATTTGCAAGAGGTGTCTTGTGCTCTGCTGAGACAGTGATGATGAAAACCGAGTGGATCCCAGTTTCTTTAAGCAGGTCAAAGCAATCAAGAAAAACTGTAAATGGAATAATTGAATGATCAGATGATACACGGACCCATATCCATGTCCTGCATCAAAATATTCTTTACAGTTTTTTTCCAATTGCTAACACACTAAAATGACATGCATAGCACAAATATTTAAACTGACACACAGAGAGAAAAACCTCTTCTCAACTCTCCAAAACTTCAAACACATTTTCTGCTTTACACACATTTTGCAATTCAAAATGGCACTTCTTAAATGCACTGAACATGGTTCTCTGCATAAGACACAACAATCTAACATAAAGTCACATGTTTGCCATTTCAAAACACTGCCATTCAAAATGACACTATATGAGCTAATTGGCCAATATATTGTGCCACCTAGCCAAACAATTGTAGCGATGGATAAGGCACTCAAGGCACTTCTTTCCTCGATGTCTGGCAAGGGAAGATATTGCCTGTGATGTGGATGAGGCGTTGTGGCCAGACCCAGCTGTCCAGCAAGATGCTGCCTAATTATTTTTCTTGCCTCTTTTTTTTCTATATTTTTTCTGCACATTTTTTCTGCAATTTTCTTTTTCAGTTTACTGTTTTGTGAGCATATTTGTGTTCACTCCAATGTAAATATATCTGCTGTGCATATGTTGCACTGACTTGTTTGGTGAAAAATAAAAAAATAAATGTTTCAACAGCATGTGTGTGCATCTGCAAATATTTCTGTGCATGTGAACAATCTGAAGAATTCTCTACAATTTGAACTATTTTAGTATTATGGCAAAGCATACTAAAGATGAAAGTGCTTTTCATTATGCCCAACAGTGTGTAGTTGGTTAGACAAAAATCTGGTCGCTACTCAGTTGCCTCAATTATTAGAACTTTCAGACTGGAAAACAGGTATGTTTTGAAGTTTCCACACTATACTGTACCAAAGAAATTATAGTATTGCACATTGTTCAAACGCACAGTACAATACATTGCTGTATTACTGTAGGTCTATGGGTCTAAAGTACAAAATGTATGATGTTTCATTTTCTACAGAACTGCCAGACCACCTGCATAGGGTGGAAGGCAGATTATGTTCAGTGATGAACAGGAGGTGGCCAGAGTTAACATTGTTTTGGCAAATAACGAAATCCGGCTTCGTGAATTGAGAGAGCAGATCAACGCATCAAATAACCTTCGCTGACATCAACACTGTCAGCATATCTACACTCTCCCGCATCCTTAAAAAGCACAACATTTCACTGAAGCAGCTGTATAGAGTTCCATTCGAGAGGAAAAATGTTTTCATGTGCACATGAAAACATTTAAAATCTAATTGTAGACCAAAATTGGAAAAGCACACAGACTCACACGTGTGAGTCTGTGTGCTTTTCCAATTTTAGTAGTGTTTTGTATTTTAAATAGATGTGTTTTACAATGATTGCATGAGATTTCCGTTTTGAACAATGTGTCTTATGTAAAAAACAGTGTATAGTGTTTTGCAAGAAGTGTGTTGGAGAATTTCAAACACAGTGCAAAGCATATATCGTGTTTGCAGGGTTGGTGCTTTTGTTTAGGGCATGGTCACCAAAGTTAGAGGTTGTGATGCTTTGGGCATAGCAACCACTTTTAGTGTTTAAGCATTAGGCAAAAACTGTAAAGTCAAAAACCATCCAAAGTACTGAATACAGCTGTGTTTTGCATAAAGTACATCTGTGTGTTGTTGCTGCTAGGAAAGAGTAATTCAAAGGTGCATGTGTTTAACGTTTTGATGCTAAAGAGTTTTGAAATGGGATTGTTAGATTTTGTTTCAAGAGTTTCATTTTGCCGTATAAGTTAGGAGTTTATCTTCATGTAATGTGTCTTACTCGGCCTGTGTGTTAAGTTATGACACAGTGAGCCAAAGTCTGCAACATGTGTGTAAGCATTCTGCAAAAACTGTAATGTCGTTGTGTTTTCTGTTTTGTTTTTGTGTTTTCTGATTTGCCATTGTTTTTTGATTTGTTGTTGTGTTTTCTGATTTGCTGTTATGTTTTCTGATTTGCCGTTGTGTTTTCTGATTCGCTGTTGTGTTTTCTGATTTGCCATTGTGTTTTCTGATTTGCCGTTGTGTTTTCTGATTTGTTGTTGTGTGTGAGGAAAGCAAGAAACAGAGGGAGGAGTTCAAAAGCCAAATTGAGACTTTGAGACTCATGCGCAATGACTCCCTTTTGAAGAGAAATTGACCTCTGGCCTACAGAAACTGGAAAACAGTCAAACAGACAAAATTACGCTAGCTCAGAAGGGATGAAGAAGATTACAGTCATGGAGCTGTGTACCGCTAGCAGAGACCCAAGACCCAAGAGGTTTAAGCATGACTGCAACACCGCAGAGACAGGTCTGTGTCATTTAACCTTGCTATCAGCGATGATCAACCTAATCCTCCTCACAATGTGACAAATACAGCTAAAGCAAGCAGCAGTTTTTTGGAATAACAGTGGCCATCATGCTCCAAACAGCCATCAAGACGTGAAAACTGTGCGGAGGAAGAAAGGCCAAGAAGAGGATGCTCTCAATGGAGAGGATCACGCAGACAGATGCGTCAGACCCACCAAGTGCTCAATTTGTTTCCTCTTAAACAACCAGGACCAATTTTAAACCAATCTTGATTTATTCAGTTTCTAGCGAAGTCTACATTTGAAAGCATGGTATACTCAAGGAAAGAACATAACTTACAAGCCACATCTGCAAATACACAAGCATTCAAACCCAAGTCCATGTTCACACCTTTAAGCAGCAATCCTACCCTTGCAACATATATAAAGAAAGTGGACTATGAAATACAAGACCTCTTTAAAAGAAATATCCCAAAAGCACAACCTGTCAACTGATTAACGTAAGGCTTTAAAATAACTTAGTGACAACAAGGAAATTATAATAAAACCAGCAGACAAGTAGTGATTATGGACCACAATAAATATGTCAATGAAGCTCATCATCAACTGATCTATTCAGATTACTACCAAGAACTTCAAATGAACCCCCTTTCCAGTATGAAATGTGACCTCACAACCCTCCCAAGCAGAGCTAAAGATGCTTGTTGGATCAACAAATGTGTGAATATCCCAGAATGGCAGCATTTTACACACGGCCGAGCCTTGAGGGTTTTTCACCCTCCACACCTAAAATAGAATATCCCTTATGGACAGTTTCAAAGGGTTAGGCGTTTTTGTGACTCTGGCTTTGAGAAGCAGGCAGATAGCCTATCAAGGCAACTCATCTTAAAAGTCACATGTTACCAATAATGCTTTAGAAGTAGTCCATCACGTAAACCGCAGCAATCTACTGTGTAAGAGCTACAGAGAAACTCTTCCAACTAATTTTTTGTCACGTTATCTCAAAAAATCTCAAAAAAAGAGTGAGTTAGTTATATGTGTGAAGTGAGCTACATGCGCAGAGCCCAAAAGATACTAAAAGACAACTCCCTCCAGTCACAGTCTGTACACCCTGCTGCTGTCTGGCAAGCAATAGAGAAGTATTGAGTGCCATACAACCAGACAACAGAGCAGCTACTTCCCCCAGGCTCAAAGACTCCTCAAGTCATGCTCCACACTCCACCATAAAAAAAACAGATATAGAAACACAAGTGTTGGGAGGATGGGGTTGGTCAGGTGGTTTATTCATAGGACCTTCACCCTGGTGACCAGGGTTTCAGTGCCATGTGAAGCCACACAGTGATAGTGACACAGTGACTGTTTTAAGAAAGCTGTTCTAAATCCTAAACCCAACCAAGTTGTGTTGATTGTTTTAATTGTTTTAAGGACATAGTTATTGTAACAATACAATACAAGCCTTCTATAGCTGTGGACTTGAGAAAGGTCTGGTCCAGCTCTCCCCTTATGAGCTGCTGGACAAACAAAGGATCCATTTCCCATTTTGTTCTCACATCGGATTCTTGAATTGTACAACAATGTCCATTTCATGCCCACCAGCTGAATGTCTGTATGCTCATAATGTTCAATAATTCAATTTCTTTATTCCAAATCATATCATGAAGTAGAAGACATATGCATAATACGTCCCTGGAGTGTAGCTTGCCGGCCAAAGGCACACCTGTAAAAAATGATTGTCACAACTGCCAAAAGGAAAGAGTAAATACCTACTGATAATTAGGAAGATTTCTATATAAAATTGGCTGTAACTTTTGAGGCTGGTTTTCTCTTCCTTTCTCTTTCCATTCCCCTCTGTCCCTCTGCCTCTCCCTCTCTGTGTCGTTAAAGTAAGCAGACCTTAATTAAATACACAGATTAATGGAGGAGAAAAAAGAGCCAAAAGGAGTGGAATTAATTACAGCAGAGAATGGGCTGACATGCTTCAAATCCCAGCCTGGAATGCTGGTAATGAGCTCCCCCAGGGTGACAAGGCTAACAGAACAGCACACAGTTCTGTACTCTGCTTTAAAATCCAGGGATAACTTGTACAAAGAGGGGACTCAGGGGCATCTCATTCGACATGTTGACTTTTCATTGTCATGTCAGTGTGTTACTTCCCTAAGATTTGGGTTTTATCAGTATGCAAATTTGGCTTAAGGCTTTATTTTCCAAAGAACTGATGTTGTATCTTACATTAGTAGATTAGTGTTCAAGCCTCATAAATACCTGCAGGTTTGACTTTGTTCACAGGTACAAAGCAGAATGGAAAATTTAACATTTATAATTTCCCAGTTTCTATGTCCTAAATGGTTGCACATCCTGTAGATTTTTAAAAGGGATAAAGTCTTTATGTTTCTGGTTCCCCTTTTCCTCCCACTCAGTGAATGATATATGACTGCTTCTTAATGTGGCTCTTTGTGTTGTGTAAGCATGAGGCAGGGGAACGAGTTCCCCAGAAATGCAGAAAGGCCATGGAGAAGCACACCAGTTGCTTTTCATTTCCCTCAGATCAGAAATCCATTTTTTTATATTATCTGAGGCAAAAACAGATATGTTTGTACCCGTTAAATATGCAAGAGAATGTTGTTATTCATTTATTTGTATATCATGTCCAGGCTGTGTCAAGATGTAATCAAGAATGGCCTGGAGACCAAGTCAAGTCTCAGATCATTAAACAGTGGTCAAAGGTGATATAACTTTAGTTTGAAATGTGATAGGAACAGGAGAAACTGTTAATGTGCCAAATATTTGCGATATTTGCGCAAATTGTAAGTATACCCCTGAGGAAAAATATACACAACTAGATTAGAAACACAATATTCTAAACATGCAAGCTATGCATGATTAGTAACACTACACGTCTAGAATGAGAACGCTATTAAACCTGCAATAACTTATTTTTGAGCCACATGGGGGCAGCAGAAATAAGCTGTAACAAAACATTGACATATCATCATCTTTTAAGTTGACGTGGTGAACTTTGTTAGCATTTGTTTCTTATTTACACATCCAGCAGTGACGAATGTAAGTCCAATTTGCACTCTCATTTAGCTCTGTTTTTGGTGAATACCAGCTTGTGAGGGAAATATCTAAGGTTAAAGCGTGGTAACCCCAGATCTATTAGCACAGATCAAGCTCTCTACGAGACCCTATGGGCGTGTGCACAGAGAAGTGAGGAAGCATTGCTGCTAAATGCTATCCTACGACCATACCTGCCAACAGAAAAATAAAATGACTTATCATCAGTCTTGAATTCATAGTTCACAAAAAATATTTTAAGCGCAAACACTGTAAGAGAGTGTGTGTGTGTGGCTTAAGGAACAATCCTTGATAGACCAGAAGGAAGAACAGGAAGGATAAAATGATGCAGGACTATAGTCTGCAATGTAGACGCAAGAGTACGAGCAAGTGACATAGGAGTCTCACACCAAGTGGAGTATAAGTTGAAAGCGTATTTCTTTGTCTCGTTATCTGTTTTTATCCATTTTCAGCAGCAGACTGAGCGGAGCATCATCCACACAGCTGGTTTGGTAAACTGCTTCACACAGGCATATCATTGTAAGCTAATTTTTCCATATTATCAAGCAAATATATATTATATTACATAGTTGGGTCAAAAGGTGTGTAAGATGTGTTGGTAAATCAGAAGAATTTAGGAATACAAATACTGTTAATAAGGTAATAACCTTCAAGATTATAATGACACAGCACCAGGGCTCTTGAACGTTTTCACCATTGTAAAAAGCTAGTGCAACACATAGTAAGCTAGTTTAAGCGAGCTATAAACTCCAAAAGTAACTTTGAGCTAAGGAGCAACAGAAAGCTTCTTGTCTGGAAACATCGCAAAGTGCCATGGTTTGTGCATGGCTCAGGAGAGGAACTACAGCAGGGGATTAAAACCCAGAACATCAGTGGCACCCATCTACAGACCGTCAGTTATATCGGTGAGGTGAAGTGTCTGTGTCAGAGTGTCAGAGTCCAAAGGATACTTAAGGACAACACCCACCCCAGCCACAGTCTGTTCATCCTGCTGCCATCTGGAAAAAGATTCAGGAGTATCTGCTGTTGTACCACGACTGGTCTACAGAGTCACTTCTTTCCTCAGCCTGTAAGGCTCCTGAACTCATCCTTAACATTCCACCAAATTTTTTTTTTTACTAATATAGCATAAAGGGACTAGACCTTACATTTCGTTATGTTGTAGGATACTGTAGTAAGATTTCCCTTCAAAGTAACTAAGTAGCCCAACCAGGAAAAAACAACCCAGTCTGAACTACAGGTTTATTGCCAAGTAAATTTTTACATACAACAAATTAGCCTTGGTGTTGTGGTGCATAATAGTCAAAATGGAGATACACTGATGTACAGAAGTGTAAAAATTGTGCTGGCTGTGGAGGGTAAACAGATGTGTAGTAGTAGTAGTAATAATAATAATAATAATAATAATAATAATAATAATAATAATAATAATAATGATAAGTCAATCTGCATAGTGGCAGTTGTAATACATCAGATGTGGAGGGTTCACAGAGGTGCAATTACTACAGACATAGTATCCATGGGATGGGATAAGAGACAATGTCAGTGACACACAGTGAAGTTTCAGTCTGGTGTGGGAAGGGTCGACCAGTATCTTTCTGAAATCCACAACCCTCGCCACTGTCATTTGAGCGTTGAGCTCCAACTTGGTTTTTCCACACTAAAGGTCTTACACGCGAACAAAAGCCCTAAATGATGTGTGCCAAAAACTAATCTGATTTTTAAAACCTAACATACATGCCCACAATGTCCCCTTCATACATAAAAGTACACTTGGAAATGTGTGCACTTAGATCGGCCTTATACCCTGCCCTCTACAGACCCACATTCTCCCCATTAATGGTTAATGTAATGCACCTCATGAATGTTGCGTGTAATTTCAAAGTCATTTGAACCTGATTTTCAGAAAAAGTGACAGCTTTACATCAGTCTGACTGCTCCAATTGCCAAAATGATCATGACACTCATTAGCTTCCCCACTGTGAGATATAATTTCAAAATGTAAGTTTAATTGGTTAAAGGTTCAAGGTGTTTACACTTATATCAGCAAAAGACAAGCCATACTTTCCTGAATCCTTCCAACTGATACAACCTGGAATTTAACAGCAGTCAGTTGTGGCCAGTGTGGCCAAGTGTCAGTACAATCCTGCCCTCTCTGCTGTGTGACGGCCCCTGCCTGTGTTGTGGACAAGTTATTGTGTCATACTCTTTCTCTTTAAAGCCCTGCTCTGCATGCTCTCTCTCTTACTTGGTCCACACCCAGCCAGCGTCCGCACACCTTTGCTTTGTTGGGTTTTGTTTTGGTTTTTGCACTACAACACCACACACCTCATAATGCTCACACATTCACATTTACACTACTGAAAATGCTGACTAACTTATGCTCCACATTTGTAATCATTTGTCCTGTTATTTGCTTTATTATAATAAATACTTTAATTCTCAGTCAACAATTGTGTCCATCCCGTATTTCTCATGGCCTAGGAGCCGGGTCATGACAAATTGGGGGTTCATCCTGCCGTTTTTCCCAGTTGTGCCATGACTTAGGTACGATTTGTGGATGTGTGTATTTTGTACTTTTGTACCGAGTCGGGCAGTTCATAGTTTGTTTGGACCGATCTAGGTCAATTGCATGTTAAAAATGTTGTTGATTATACCCTACATTGTGTGGATTTCCGCTTAATTTTAGGTGTTTGTTTGTGCACGGATGCTTTGTTTCTTTGTTTATCGGTGCCATACGGTAAACATTGATTACTCATTGTGTAGGGGAGTTGGATTGAAGGGAAGGACACGTACTTTGGGATGACTTTGTTTGGTAAGTTAACTGACTTGTGCTCGGCTGTCGTTTTGTAGAGTTTGTAAAGTTGTTTCTTACCTGTATGTTTTTCAAGAGATTTCTTGTTTGCCAGTTGCTGTTTAACAGGGTATTCATGGCCCAGATGACACTCCCATTTTGCCCATGTGTGTAATCTTGCTTGGGAGCATGCCTGTGGGTTTGGGAGGGTTGCTGGCTTCTAGTCGCTCTCCTGACCTGGCGGTCTTTAGTGCATAAATACCCACCACAACTAGCTGCATGGAGACGAAGGGGGTGCTCAGTTAGTTGGTTTGTGGGTAGATAGCTGGGAAACTCTGAACCGGCGGGAGGATTACTCCTCATTTTGTGCGCACAGGTGAAGTCGCGGTGTCTGCGGGTTGTCTATGTAGGTGTGTGTGTATATAAAGTGTATTTGCTCGGTAGGTCGTAAATATTTGAAATGTCTGATGTTGAAGCGTTCATTGCCGCTCTGTCTCAGGAGGCCCTGAATGTGCGCAGAAAAGAGCAGCTACTCATGCTTGCTGAACAGTATTTAGTAGAGGTTGTTGGAGACAGGCGTCTTAAGGGAAATATTACAGCGTTAATAAAATCAAAATTAGTTGAACCTGGTGTAATGGCTGAAGTGAATGGGGTTTCTCCTCCCAAGTGCTACTGCCCTGTCTTTTCACACACATGGGCTAACTTTTGAGCAGCAGAAAGAGATTTTGATGTTGCAGAAGGAAAATGACAGAATGAAACAGGAGGTGGAAGTTAAAAAGCAACTTGAAGTAGAGAACATCTGCCAGCAATGTGAGAGAGCCAAACTACATTTGGAAAGTCATCGTTTGTCCATGATTAGAGATGGCATGTTGTCTTGTGAAGATCCAGGCGGGCAGGTGCCCAGGTCTTCTGAGAGTCGTTTTGATATGAATAACTTGCGCTTGTTGCAACGATCTAATGAAAAGGATCCAGATACCTTTTTTTTGTGGTTTGAGAGGATAGCTAAGGCCAGAAATTGGCCTGATGCTGACTGTGCCCTTATGCTTTAGGGTGTCCTCTCAGGGGAAGCACAATAAGCATATTCATCTTTGAGCTTTGAAGATAGCTTTTGCTATACTAAAATAAAATCTGTAGTGCTAAAGGCTTATGAACTTGTGGTGGAGGCGTAATGCCAATGTTTCAGATCTTGGGAAAAGAAAAATGGTCAAACAAATGAGGAGTTTGCTAGAGACCTGTCAACAGATTTTAGGCGGGGGTTAGGTGCGCTTGATGTCACTACTTTTGACACACTCCGTGATTTGATGATTTTGGAACAGTTCAGAAATTGTCTTCCAGATCACATTGTAACGTACGTCACGGAGCAAAACGTTACTACTGCTGGTGATGCTGCTGTGTCATCCGATGAGTATGTGTTAATCCATAAGAACAGTTTAAGGGGGTTTTCCGGTTTAGCGGCGGCTAAGATGGCAGCTTAAGAGAGAGTCTCCCCCGACTACTAAGATTTAAGTGCCCACTAACTTGACGAACTCGATTTAAAACTGACGGAAAAGCATGGTTAAGGGCAAGACTTCATTGCGAGACAGGCAAAGGAAAACCAGATCTGGGAAACTTGCACAGAATACCGAAACACACGGAAAACAGAGTCCGGAGTCGTCTCAAGCTAGCTCGGCTAACGATAGCGGAGAGGAAGACGAAGCTAACATGGAGGCTAACATGAAAACCATTCTCGCTGAGATAAAAGATTTCCGACAAGACAATAAGCAACAACTCCAGGAAATCAAAGAGGAGATCGGCAAAACCAAAAAGAGACTTGACGAAGTAGAAGACCGTGTTTCAAACACGGAGGAGAGAATGCAGTCACTAGAAGAAGTGACGGAGGAGCTAATAAAGCTACAAGCACACCTGGAAGAAAGACAGGACGACCAGGAGGGAAGATCCAGACGAAATAATATCAGAGTCTATTCCGTCCCGGAGGGGTCAGAGAACGAGTCCTCATCAATGATAGAGTTTGTCGGAAAACTGCTAAAACATGGCTTGTCTCTGATTGAAGACGTGGATCTTCATATTGAACGTGCACACCGGGCACTTGGACCCGTGCCAAGAGAAGGAGCACCTCCGAGATCCATAATTATTAAGTTTCTGAGTTACAAGACAAAAGAGAAAATCCTACGAACAGCGTGGCAGAAAAAGGGCTTCATGTGGAAAAATAAACAAATTAATCTGGACAATGACTATGCACCGAGTGTGTTGAAGAAAAGGCAACAGTACATGGAAGCTAAGAGGGTGCTGAAGGAAAAAGGGATCCGCTTTCAGACGCCCTTCCCGGCCAGACTTCGAGTTTTTTACGCGGAAGGGACGCGCACCTACAACACGGCCGAGGAAGCAACGAAGGAGATGGCAGAGAAGGGGCTGCCGGTCACGGTCCTGAGACCACCCGAGACGCTGCTGGAGCGGATCCGGAGGCTGTCATGGTCGGTGAGCGGCAGACGGGAACGTACACAGACACACACACGCCGAGGACAGACGGTCAAAGACAAGCTCCAGAGATTCACCTGGGACCCGGAGCAGAGAGGTCAAGATACGGCCGAGTAGAAAATGATCACGCAAGTATTGTTTAAAAGGAGTTTGATTAGATTTGGACGTTTTTGATTTAAGCTCGGACATTGTTCGGCTATCTCTGAGAAGCAGAAACTCACTCCTCACTTCTGTGTTGTCTAATGAACGAGTGTAAAAGACTCTGAATGATGATGCTAAGAAAACACCCCCACTGCCAGAAAGAATGTTTAAAAGCAGTAACTTTAAGAGATAGAATTTTTTTTTTCTTTTTTTTCATGTAACCATGTAACACACGTAGCCTAATTATTACATCAAAGTGAAGTATATAAGTGGGAGAGCGTAAAGGTTATTAATAATATTATTTTTATTTTTTGTTTATTTTTCTGGGGCATACTCTCTGTGCAAGGCTTCCCTTTTTTTTTTTTTTACTTCATTCAGTTTTCAAAGAGCCTAATCTAGGGTGATTGATATGTCGGGGGTACACCTGTGGATGAGATCTTGGCTGAATCCATTACAAATGAGGGCCCTCTTGCAGAAGAGAGGCTTTCCCTCTCCAGGGCCGCACTTAAACACCTCACACAGGGTTTTTCTTTTAACCCCACCTTTGGAAACCCTAACGAATGTTCTCAGTTTATAAGAGTTCAAAACCTCATTGGTTGTTGTTCTGTTCATGTGTTTGCTGCAGTTCAAAGCAGAAATAGAGATGTCACACAAACTCCATCTAAAAACTGGAAAACAAGTCTTAGTAGTGGTACTGGCAAGTAATATGTTGAAAGTGGTCTCCTTAAATGTAAATGGATTACTTAATCCTATTAGGAGAGGCAAGATACTGTCAAAACTGAGAAGGGAGGGTGCTCAGGTTGCGTTCCTTCAGGAAACGCATTTATCTGAAACTGAACATGCAAAACTGAGACGAGGAGGCTTCAAACATGTATTTTATTCATCCTATAAATCAGGACATAGAAGAGGGTCTGCCATTCTTATTTCAAATCAAGTCCAATATGAACACATTTCAGAGAATAAAGACAAGGAAGGCCGATATGTAATGATAACGGGAAGGATCGAAGGGCTGATGGTAACTTTGTTTAGCATATATGCTCCTCCTGGGAGTGATTGGACCTTTTATAAAAAAATATTTGACATGATGTCTGCGGAAGCTCAGGGTGTGCTTATATGTGGAGGAGATATGAATATTAGATTATCCAAAATGGAATCTTCCACCTCCAATTTAGGACATAACAAATCCATGATTAATAAAATAAACTCAGTAATGAAAGAAATAGGCATAGTAGACGTTTGGAGAGAGTTTAATCCAACAGCCCGTGACTACACTTACTTCTCTGCACCTCAATCTACTTATTCAAGGATTGACTATTTCTTTGCATTTAAGAGAGAACTATTGAGAATTCAGTCATGTGATATTGGAACAATTGATGTGTCTGATCATGCACCAATATTAATGACAGTTGATATTGGTAATAACCTAAAGTCTACACTATGGAAATTGAACTCAAGTATATTGAATAACCCCCAGGTAAAAGAAGAGTTAGAAAAGGCAATAGATACCTATTTTAAAGAAAACAACAATGGAGAAGTGTCTCCTCCTATGGTGTGGGATGCATTTAAGGCAGTCCTGAGGGGGAAAGTAATTTCTATTTCCTCATCACTAAAAAAACGTAGACAGGAGAGGCTCAATTCTCTATACACCAAACTCAAAGAATTACAAAAAGAACATCAAGCTAAACCAGGGACCAAAGAAGTATCAATTAAAATTAAACAACTGCAAAACGAGATAGATGACATAACCACAGAAGAGATTAAAAAGAAACTGGTATTTCTTAAACAGGGGTACTATGAGGCAGGTAGCAAGGCAATGAAATTGTTATCATATAAATTGAGGAAACAACAAGCAGACGCCACTATTAATAAGATAAGATGCCCCCAGACTAAGAAAATACAGCATAGATCAGAACAAATTCAACAAAGTTTTGAAAATTATTATAGGGAGTTATATTCACAACCAAAATTAGATAATGAAGACGAGATGAAGAATTTTCTCGAATCCCTAAATCTTCCCACAATTACACAAGAACAAAATAAGGTGTTGATTGCGGATATCACTGAAATAGAAGTCAAGGCAGCAATATCAAGACTTAAACCACATAAGAGCCCAGGTTCGGACGGCTTCACAGCCGAATGGTATAAGTCTTTCAAGGATCAGTTGATTCCAAAACTGTGCCAGATATGTAACGGAGCACTCAAAAAGGGAGAGATCCCCCCCTCATGGAAGCAAGCTATAATCTCGGTTATACCAAAGGAAGGCAAAGATTCATTAGATTGTAAACAATATCGACCCATCTCAGTGTTAAATCTAGATTATAAAATTTATATGTCAATATTAGCTAGAAGAATTGAAAAACTTTTGCCATCTCTCATTCATTTTGACCAGACTGGATTTATCCATGAGAGACAGACCCAAGACAGTTTGAGGAGGACGCTACATATTATGTGGCATATCCAGCAAAACAAGACACAAGCTATGTTAATAGGATTGGATGCAGAGAAGGCGTTTGATTCAGTAAGATGGACTTTTCTGTATAAGGTGTTAGATAAATTTGGTTTTCACTATACTCTGATAGAAGCTTTCAAAGCTATATATAATAATCCATCAGCAAGAATAAAGATAAATGGCAGCCTCTCAAATTCTTTTGTTTTGGAGCGTTCCTGTAGACAGGGTTGCCCCTGTTCGCCACTTCTTTTTGCCCTTTTTATAGAACCTCTCAGTCAATATATTAGGCAAAACGAGCAAATTAAAGGTATAAATATAGCAGGACAGGAACATAAAATATCCTTATTTGCGGATGACGTGTTAATATTTTTATCCCAACCATCAACATCCCTAACAACTTTAATGTCGTCTCTGGATGTGTTTGGTAAATTATCAGGCTATAAGATAAATATTAAGAAAACTCAAGTTATGACTCTTAATTTTAATCTGCCAGATGATTTGGTAAATAAATACAGCCTGAGTTGTAGCAAAAAATCAATGAAGTATCTGGGAATTAATCTTACCCAAGATATTACAAAATTATTTGAAGCCAATTATATTCCTCTTAACCTTAAAATTAAGTCAGATATCTCCAGATGGAATCACTTACCTTTTCTCAGTCTAACTTCAAGGATTGAATCAGTCAAAATGGTGATTTTACCCCGCCTGTTATATCTTTTCCTATCACTACCAATTGAAATAAGTGATCGACAGTTTATTGAATGGCAGAAATTAATTTCTCGATATATCTGGATGGGTAAAAAACCAAGGGTAAAATTTAAAGTAATGCAATTATCAAAAGACAAGGGAGGAATGGCGCTGCCAAATTTAAAAGATTACTACTGTGCGGCTCAGATAAGAAACCTGGGGTATCTCTGTGACTCGCAGTTTAGAGCCAGGTGGAAGGAAATAGAAGAGGGAGGCTCTGTGGATCCACCCTTACAGGCAGCAATGGCAGACAAAAAATGTGTAGACAGTCTTGCAACTAAGGATAACCCCTGGATAAAAGTAACACTAAGAACCTGGCACAAGGTTGTTAGGAAATACAATTTAAAGGGTGCAGAAAACATATTACGTTGGTGTGCTTATGACACGGATTTTATTCCAAATAGGACAGACAATAGATTTAAAATGTGGTCAGAAAGAGGCCTTACGGCTTATTGCTGCTTTATACACAATGGGTCTGTGAAAAGTTTTGACGATCTCAAAAGGGAATATGGTTTAGAGAGGCAGGATTTTTTCAGATACCTCCAAGTAAGGAATCGATTAAATACAATTTTGACAGAGGACCAGAGAAGTGACATCCTGAAGGTTTTTGTTTCAATTTATAAGTCTGGATGTGGAAAGAAATTAATATCTAGATTATACAAAGGTTTCCAAGACGCCTCAAATTCCAACAGCCTGCATATTAAATGTAGATGGGAAAGGGAGGGAAATTTGGTCATATCTGGGGATGAATGGGAAAACATTTGTACATTACAATGGAAAACCACATCTTCACATAACTGGCGAGAGTTTGGATGGAAAAACATAGTGAGATTTTTTATAACACCTGCTCAGAAGAGACACCAGGGTAGTGGAACAAATTGTTGGAGGATGTGTGGTTCAGAGGTGGCCAACCATTATCATTTATTTTGGGATTGTCCGAAACTTTCATCTTTTTGGCATGACATTCTTGATTGTCTGGAGTATATGTTTCAAATGACTATACAATTTGATGTCAGCTCAATGTACTTTTGTACCACGGCATTACATATCCAATCAATAGCGGACAAATATTTAATGAAGATATTATTGATTGGAGCAAAGAAAGCTATAACAAGGAAATGGCTACAACCCAACGCACCGACACTGGAAGACTGGCAAGGGACTGTTCACCAAATCTACATCATGGAGAGACTGACATTTGCTCTAAAATTGCATTCGGAGAAATTTAAGAGTTGGTGGTCCAAGTGGATCAGATATATAAGACCACGAAGACCTGAACTGCTTTAAGTACCTTTATTACAAGGCTTGAAGTACCAGTCTAATAATCTTGATGGAAAAATGAGTAAATGTGACTTCTTTTGTTCAAATGTTCTTATTTAAAACATTGTAAAATGAAAGGGGGAATAATAGCTTGGTTAATATGTTAACACTATTGTCCAAATACATGTTTTTGTTTTGCTCTGTATGAGTGTAATGGCGCTGAAATGACTTTGTATATTTCTCCCTGATAAAAATAAAATTTAAAAAAAAAAAAAAAAAAAGAACAGTTTAAGGGAGTGATTTGGTCCTCGTGGTTCTTTTGGTTGGAGAGGCAATGGTTCTGATACCGTTTCATCTGATATGCAAAGTTGGACATTTTAAGCCTGACTTTAGAGCATGTGGCAAGGTTGACACTAGTGATATCTGTAACTATTGCCATGAGAAGGGACATTGGATGGCAGATTGTGCTGTGCTAAAGGCTAAAACCAAGTGAGGGAAATTTGGTGTGAAGCCTGCAGCATTTGCTGCACCTGTTATGGACTGTTGTGTTTCTGAGATGTTTACCCCTCACACTTGTGAACCGGATCTTTGGGAAGCTTATGCTCCCTTCATTCGAGATGGATTTGTGTCCTTGGTGGGAAGTGACGTGAAAGTCCCTGTAACAATCTTGAGGGACACAGGTGCCTTTGATTCATTTATTCTTGACTCTGTCTTGCCCTTGTAAGGGGAGACAAATACGGGTGACAGTGTTCTCAGTCGTGGGATGGGATTGAAGGTTCTTCCTGTTCCTCTACATAGGATGATTCTGGACTGTGAGTTGGTGAAGGGTGAAGTAGCTGTTGGAGTGCGGCCGGCATTGCCTATTAAAGGTGTACACTTTATTTTGGATAATGGCTTGGCTGGTAGTAGAGTGTGGTTAGACACTCCTCCCCCACCTGTGGTCAGTTTTTGTCCATCTGTTTTTGTGTCTGAGGAGACTTCTAGTGTGTTGCCGGATTCCTCTTCATCCTGCGCAGTTACACGTGTCATGGCCAAGTTGAGTTCAGATGTGGCTTCTGACAGTAATGGTGCTGAGGTGGTTGAGGAGGTCCCGTCACTGTCTGAGTTCCCTTCTCTGAAAGAGATATTTGAACGTGTTGTGCCTGCCTCAGAGATATGTAGTACTGCCAGTGGATATTTTGTACATGATGACGTGTTGTTCAGGAAATGGGTTCCTGTTTGTGAGGATAGCATGAGAAATGATGTCATCCAAGTGGTGGTACCAGCTAAGTTTTGTTCCCTTGTTTTGAGAGTGGCACATGATGAGTGTGGACATTTTGGTGTACGGAAAACATATCTTCACATCTTGAAGCATTCCTTTTGGCCACGTGTCAAAAGGGATGTGTCTACAAATATTAAGACCGGTCATGTTTGCCAAACTAGCAGGGAAGCCAAATCAGCGTGTCAAGCCTGCACCACTGGAGCGTATTCCAGCTATATCTGAGCCATACATGCATCTCATTGTTGACTGTGTGGGTCTGTTGCCATGTGCCAAATCCGGGTGTAAGTATCTGCTTAGAGTGATGTGTCAGAGCACCAGGTATCCTGCTACTTATCCGCTGAGGTCAATTACAACTTAAGCTGTGGTTAAGGCATTATCGCAGTTTATTCCTCCCAGGCAGGCTACTTGCTGCATTACAAACACAGAGTAGAATAAGTGACAAGCCAGGGGATCGCCACACAAACCGAGACTGGAAGATGGTTCCACAGGAGAGGAGCTTGATAGCTGAAGGCTCTGCCTCCCATTCTACTTTTAGAGACTCTAGGAACCACAAGTAACCTAACTAACATGGTAGTAATATCTGCTAAAAATTACATGTTGTCACTGGAAGCGTGTTAACATGCTGACATTGGCATTTGGCTCAAGCCTACTACTACAGTTTTTTTCGATTGCGTAAGCATGATTTTGAAAACAGGGCCCGTTTTCTCAAAACACTACACACAATTAGCACACCAAACACCCAATTAGCAGAACACCTCAGACCCTTTGCAAAATGAAACACTCTTGTCAAAACTATACACTAATTTATAAAAATCATATTTTGTCACCATATGACACACACACGCTTCATATTATTTAATTTTGTCTGAACCAGTTACACACTGCTGTTGCTAACCTTAAACACTTTTAGCAATTCTACTTCTCAGTGATTAGAGTACTGTATATGAAGTACACAGAGAAAGTGCAAATAAGTTCACCAAACACTTGACAAGACCAATGCTGCAGACTGAGGAAAATATAATTTATTTCTCTCCATACACCCAAATCAGTCAACATGGAGAACCACAACAAAACATGTCTGCAGTAGTGTGCATAACACTGTTATCCCAGCAAACAACAACAAACATAAAATATTGTATCCAGTACAGGTTAAAAATTACATAAATAATAAATAAAATAAAAAAATCTGATAAAGAAAACAGAAAATACAGTATAGAAAATACTAGACATAATCTCTTCGCCTAGCTGCATCTGGCCAGAGAATTTCATCCACATCACAGGCAATATCCTCATTGGCAAGACAACGTTGGAAGAACCTCCTTGAATGTCTAATCCACCCTTGCACAGCTACAGCGTCGACTTGGTCACAGGCGTCTTCCATGGCCTGAATGAGGGGTACCTGAGCCTGGGCCCGGAGAGTATGGTGGAAGGTATAGGACTGTGAACTGTGGATGGTGTTGAAACCAGTTCTGGACCAGAGCAGCACGGTGGAATGACACATTGTCCCAGATGACAATGTATTCTGGCCAAAACCATGTTTATTATCTCTCTCTCTTGTTGTTGTGTGAATATGTGCCCCCTTCCTCCGCGTCGTTCTCCAGCCTCAATCCTATGTTGAAAATAACACATGTAACCTACTGTAAAATGTCACAGGAAGGGGTATCCAAAGTGCTGATATGGTGCATACAATAAGCAGCTGATTACTGTAACTGTAGACAGATTTTTTTTTACCTGTTTCCTTGTCAAAACATCCTTATAACAGATGCCACTGTATATCTGCTAAGATTTGGCTGAACTCTTAGTCCAGCCTCCCTTAGCGTCAATTCATGGTTCACGACATGGTCCACTAGTGTTGCACGAATTTCATTAGATAAATGTGGTCCTCTTCTTCTTCTTTCACGTTCTCCTCCTGCTTCGGGTCTTCCTCTTCCTCTTCCTCTTCCTCCACCTCGGCCTCTACCTCTGGCTGGGCCTCCGCCTCTTCCTCTACCTCCTTCTTCTCCTCTGTGGATTCCCCCTCTCACCCTCACTCTCGCTCTTCTTCTGACTCCTTCCATTTTGGTTAAAGGCAGGTGAACTTACCTGCTGCATTCTTATAGTGCTTGAACCTGATTGGTGTGTCTCCAATTAAGCAATCATGTGTTTGCGCACCTGATGGCTGTGTTTACTGACTGGCTCATAGGTGTGGTAATTTGACAGTCAGTGCTTTGGAATTGCAAGGAAGTGACATCATGATATACTTCTGTGTCTAATGTATACAAGTGTGTTTAGTGTTTTGCAAATCACTGTGTGTATTGTTTTGCAAAAAGTGTGAGGCTGACATTGTGCTTATAGTGGTGCACATCTGGGCCATGTTTTGCTTCTTGAGTTTAAGGTTTTGATAATTTTGTAATACTTTTGATTTTAGTGTTCGCGCGATCGGAAAAAACTGTAAGAAGCATTGATCAGGTGCTCGCTCGGTAAGTTCTGTGCATTTGTCGATGTCTGTCCTTTCCCTCTGACTCCTATTTGTTAGCCCTTATCTCCCAATGAAGCCTCAAACCTGAGTGTGTTTAGTGCACAGATACACACAAAGGGTTAGATGAGTGGTCACACACACACACGGAGGAGGGGGCTTGTGGGGTGAGTATGCAGAGAGTTGGCCTCCCTGCCAGGTTTCGATCTACTCAGAGTTACTCACTCAGAGTACAAACAGACTTCTGTTCTGCTCATGTCAGCAGAGACACACTCCTGCTGCAGGATGAATCTTAAAAAAAAAACAAATCACCAGTTTATATCCAAATCACCCAAAAATAAAGTACTTCAGGCAGACACAGTTTATAAAATTAATTTATTTGGTTTCAAATGTAGGGTGTCTGTAAATAGATCTTTTAAACTGAACTTCAGCAGGATTTAATGGTCCTAATTTGGAAAGTTTTAGTTTGTTTACTGCAAACACTGGGGCTGCTCAGCTCAGTTTACAGTTAACAGGCTCTTCAGGTGGTGAAGAGTTTCTACAAGTTATAAGTAAAGGAAAATAATAATATTTTTTAAAAAACAGTGAAATGTCTGGACTGGGAATTGTATTTCTCAAATCTGTCTTTCATCATCAGATTTCCGATACTGATTTTTTCCAACTATTTAATAATAACATCTTCCAGGGGCTGACAATGTTTGCAAGTTTGTTTGCAAGAGAAAGGGTCCATGGGGTCATTAACATCTAAAGGATTTACCCTCGGGGGAGAATTAATATGCCTTGTCAACACATTCTCACTCCCAACTTGTCAAAAAAGTAGCTTGGTCAGTGGCCTTATTGCTTCAAACTTTAATGCTCTACTTAGCCCTCTAATCAGAGACTGCTGTGCACACATCTTTACAGAGATGTAGTTAACGGCTAACATCCCAGATCAAGCTATTGCACTGGATGGGCAGACCTTGTTCAGAGCCAACAGGAAACAGGACTCTGGTAAGAGCAGAGAAGGAGGGCTCTGTGTCTACATAAAAAAATGCTTGGGGCTCAAACACAGCTGAAGTGGATGGACAGTGTTCACCACATATCCACAATATTATATGCTCAAAGAATTCACCAGTGTTTTTATTGTTGCTGTGTACATTCCCCCAAATGCAAACACAATGTGGCAGGCAATTCAAAACATCACAGGAAACAAAAGCTTGAGTGCTGCCATCATGTGTCAGGCCATGCTACTGGATGTGCTGAGGACATTTTGTGCTCGCTTTGATCACCTCAACAAAGAAGTAGCTGTGAAGTTTACTCCGCCTCCGGAGGACCGACCACTGTCTGTAACCACAGGCTGCTGGTCCAGATAATATTCCTGGCGGTGTACTAAAAAATATGCCAAAAGAAATATCAGCTAGCTGATGTTATCACTGACATTTTTAAATGGAATGGCAAATGGATTTGCATTTCTATAGCGTTTTTCCAGTGTAATGACCACTCAAAGCACTCACCCATTCACAGACTGATGGCAGAGGCTGCCATGTAAAAGGTGCCACCTACTCATCAGGAGCAACTTGGGGTTCAGTATCTTTGTCCAAGGATACTTGAACAAGCAACCATCCAATAACTGGCCCACTCTACCTCCGGAGCCACAGCCACCCATTTTTAACATCTCACTCTCACAGGAGACTGTTCCCTCCTGCCTCAAGACAGCCATTGTCATCCTCGTTCCTGTACCTAAATAGTCTGCTGTCTAGTCTTAATGACTAGAACAATCCACTGCTCAAAATCAGCAGAACCACAGAGCTAATTTTTGATTTTAGAAAAAAGGAGGCAAAGACACTCACCCCTGTCCACGTCAGTAGCACTGAGGTTGGACCAAGTGAACGGCTTTAGGTTTCCTGGGAATTTGAAAGAGGAGTAAAAGAATCCATCTATGTCAAACTGGAATGACCGTCTTTGAACAGAGGAGGTGGCCTAAGACATTACTTATCACCCACCTACAATGCAGTACTAAATGACGTCATTTCGAGTAAACTCTGGATGTTGCCACTTCAGGACACTTGGATTGCAGCGGACAAGCAGTATGGAGGAATATTACAGTTACAATATTAAGTTTTTGTGTAGTTTTATGGACCTTTTCGTCTCGGACACCATTGACGCCGTTATATGGATTTTTGCTGCAGGAGGGTACCCCCACGGGTCTCCAGCTGTACTTTGAGGAATAAGAAACTACACCGGACTTCTCATCAGCATGAGGGTGAGTCGATAATGACTGAATTTCGTTCTAGAGTGAACTATTCCTTTAACAACCATTCACACCTGGGCTCACCTAGCCTTAGCAAAGCCACATGAAGGCCGGTTGAAACTCAGAGCTCACACGTGTCCTTAACAACTCTGTAAGGACACTCCCACACAGAGTTTAAAAGCCTGCAGCTCCCCTCCAGTTAGTTAGAACTGAGGAAGCCTCTTGGATGAGAGGTGAAACGTCTTCGAGAAATGGAAAGAAGTCCAGTTGCCTACGATACAGCACTTAGAATTACCATGACCTGGATGACTGAGAACCTTCATCAACACCAGCATGGCTACCACAGCATTCTGCAGCGACATGCCTTCCCATCTGGTTTGTGCTTAGTGGGACCATCATTTGTTTTTAAACTGGAAAATGACCCCAATATCTGTTCCTTCATAGTTTGGATGTCTTCAGTATTGATCTACAATGTAGAAAATAATAAAAATAAAGAAAAACCATTGAATGAGAAGGTGTGTCCAAACTTTTTACTGGTACTGTATTTTGAACTGTTATCTGCATAATGTGTTACATGCACTCTGGTGAGTTTTTGGTGAGTTTGTAGCTTAAGCTATAGTGTTGTGTCAGGAAACTGAATAATCTCTGGTAAATACAAATACTGTATCTTGAATCGGGTGTATAAATACTACTTTCATGTAAATGAAAATACTTTTTGTATCCGTTAAATAATTCATTATAAAGCTGCTGCTGACAGTGTTGGGGGTAACGTGTTCAGAAAGTAACGCATTACAGTAATATATTTCTTTTAGCGGTAACAGAGTAATATAATGCGTTACTAATAATATTTTTGTAACATATTACTACAGCTATTATAGCGTTCCAACCAAAATGAAGTTTATTGTTGTTTTTTTAACAATCCATCCAAACCATGCATGACCATATTAATATAGGCTGTGCGTGTGTTTAATATAGCTGAGCCTATAAGTTCTTTGTTCAGTCTCTGTGTGACTGAAATGAGTTGTATTTCATAGCCTAATGATGAAGCCTAATCCTCTGAGTGCACTTTAACTTACATTCTTGAATCACATATGACCATGCATTCCTTGTTCTGTGCCTTTATTTAAAAAGATCTAGACTATTCAGTTGTTCTTTATAGGTTATTTGGGCATTTTTTCGAAAGTAACTAAAAAGTAGTGTCAAAAGTAATTTATTACTCTACGCAAACAGTAATAATGTGTAATATATGTAATACATTACTTTAAAAATGAAGGTAACTAGAAATATGTAATGTACCACATTTTGAAAGTAACTTGCCCAACACTGGTTGCTGAGGAGACACCACCTAGTCACTCTCAGGATTATTTTTCACCACTTTTCAGGGGCATGGCTGAAGAGATTGAAAAATTGAGTAAGAAATAAGGAACTGGTATTCCTTATTTCTTACTCAATTTTTCAATCTTTTTAAAAAACTGCACTACGGGTGACATTAGTTGTTGTCTCCTCGAAAACCTCATCGGTTTTCAACCCACTTGGTTCAAGGACAGGTTAGCCAGAGGTGATTTCTTCAGCTGTTCGCTCAAGACCAGCATAAGAGAAGTCCTTCTGCCTCCTTCAATCATGACTGCTTTTATCAAACTTATTTTTTCCCACAATCATAGTGTGACATATTAGAATTTAGAAATCAAACACTGTTTGCTCTAGATAGGAATGGATTTCAAAACATTCTTGTGTGTATTTTTAGTATCGGAATGTTTTTTATTGTGTTGTTTATCCCTTCAGGATAAACAGCGGGGCTGAATCAAGTAACAAACAGAATAAGGTATTACAAAATCTAAAAGTAACACCAAGCAGAGAGGAGGTATTATAACATATATACCAGTAATATATAATATATAGGTAACATGCAATTATCTAAAAGATTTGTGAAATTATGTCCCACTGGATGCTAGATTCAGATGATTATACTGTCTCTTCTGCAGGCCCCCCTGATTCTCTTTTAATGTACACCAAAAGAGGGAGGTTTTCACATTTTTAATATTCTATAATAACTCTATGAGAGGGATGAATGGCAAAATCTTATTGCAACAACAGCGTGACTGAATAGTAAGTTATATTTTTCCTCCTGTTTGCCGCTAAAGCAGAAGTGTAACTCAGCACTAGTCCCTGCTTTTCCTGAGGGTTTTGCTGGGCACTGGTCACTTGTTTTTCAATCAAAAGATCTTACATCATCTCTGGAGCACACCTCTTTCTCACTTTATGCCTTGCTCACATCCTTGTCTTGCTCATTACAGTCATTACAATCCATTTCAGGAGACGGTAAACATCCAGCGCTTCATTCTCCAGGTAAAAACAAAACTGTCTTATTAATTTCAGTTGCTAGAGGAGGCAGAGCGACCACCGTGCCAACAAAACACTCTGCTTTGAGTGAAAATTGTCATTGCCATGGCAACCTCCAGATCACAGCATGCAAATCTCCAAAGCAACCTTTCAATGTTTTGTCTGTGAGAGAGACTATGTAAATGATTGAAAGACATCAAGACATATGATTATGTGACGTGCAACAAAAAGAAAACCTATTTAGAAACACTTAGTTCATACTTAGTCTGACTGCAATGTCCACGATTTAAATTATGAGACAATATGAGCGCTGAAGGGCAACAGAGGTAAATAACAACTCAGTTTCCTGATAACAAACAGCAGTCAAAGGCCCCTCATCACTCCATTTTGCATTCACTGCTCCAGTTTTGCTGTTCCCTCTTAGAGGTACAATTTCCTATTTATAGCTGTGTGTTTGTGTTTGGATGGGCTATATCCAGAAGATTAATTTTCCCATGGGGACTTGTTAGAGTAGTATTTTAATTTATAGAACAAATTGAAGTTTCAGTAAGCAGCCTTCCTAAGTTTGCTGCTTCCCTATGATTTGAGTCAATGGGGGTCAGATTTATTCAAACATTTTTAATTTGAGCTTACTCCTCAAATAAAAATTAAAACCTTATCAAGTGAGACTTCTCACAGTCGCCAATATTCACAAAAATAGATTAGATAGGCTTTATTTATCCCACAATGGGGAAATTCACTTGCTACAAAAGCTCGAGATGCAACAAGTACAGGAAAAAGAATCAGAAAAATATGCATACAGTTAAATAGAAAATAAATAGAAAAAAAGATATTTACAATAAACAAGTGGAAAATTAAAACTGCAAGCAGTGATGAACGTTCCCTCGCAGTCCACGCACGTCGGGGCATGCTGCTGTCGGGGCGTGCTGCTTACCCGGCCCCATTGCCCAATTATTGTGTATGCATGTCTTAACTGTCCGTGTATTAATCAGACTGTATTTCGTGAAATTATGCAAGACTGTCTGTTTGACCACAATGTGCAGGAAATTGTTGTTTTATATTGTGGGCCTTCTTTGGACTATCACAATTGTTTTTGTCAGGAGGGTCCACAGATGCTGTGTGCAAATTTTGGTGCAAATGGGAGAAATTGGTTGGGAGGAGTTGGAAAAAGTAGGTTTGCGACATTTCGCGAATGGAAATGTAGCGCAAAAGTGGGCGTGGCCTACATTACACAATTCAGCTGTATGCACGGAACACGTAGATATAAGGTTTAACAATGTGCGCCATATTATCAGAATCAGAATCAGAATTCCTTTATTTGTCCCGCAAATGGGGAAATTCCTTAGTCACAGCAGCCAAAGGACAGTATCACACTTAAACAACAATAAAAAGTAAAAAATAAACTATATAATAAGAGATAAATAGATAGATTATGTGGGAGTTATTAGCCAAATGCTTTTGTCTTGATAATAGCGCCACCTGCTGGTCATTTTTGGTGTGTGAGTTACAGTGGCCAGTCTATACCACCCCTATGAATTTCATATCCATAAGTTTTATGGTGTGAGCACAGTGCCAATTAAAACTGCAAGCAGTGATGAACGGGCCCTCGCAGTCCACGCGCGTTGGGGTGTGTTGCTGTCGGGGCGTGGCCTACATCATACAATTCAGCTGAATTTTAGGAACATGTAGATATAAGGTTTAAAACTGTGCGACATATTATGTGGGCGTTATTTGCCAAAAATGTTTTTGTCTTGATAATAGTGCCACCTGCTGGTCATTTTTGGTGTGTGAGTTACAGGGGCCAGTCTATACCACCCCTATGAATTTCATTGACATAATTGTTATGGTGTGGGCACAGTGCCAAATGTAAAATGAGACTGCCACCAGAGCGTCACCTAGTGTCAGATCAGCAACACCTTCATCAGCCATCCTCAGGAGGGCATTGGCAATGAGTGTACCAAGTTTTGTGTTAATCTGATCAACCGATGTCGAGATATAAAATACTTGAATTTAAAGAGTGCCACCTAGTGGTCATCTGTCAAAATTTTGTACAGAGCCTAAGGAGCTCATGGCGAAGTAGTAACCTGAGTTTCAAGTCATTCGGACACACCAATGTGGAGATATGCAACACTTCCTGTTTAGAACAAAATCTACAGGAAGTTGTTATTTAATAACTTGAGTATTCTTTGGAATATGAACATTATTTTAATAACTTTTTCTCAGGAGGGTCCACAGATGCTGTCTGCAAAGTTTGGTGCAAATCGGTGAAATTGCCTGGGAGGAGTTTGAAAAAGTAGGTTTGCAACATTTCGCGAATTTGTGGAAAAAAAACCTAGGCGGAAATGGGTGTGGCCTATATCACCAGATTCAACAGAATTCAGGGACGCGTGCATATAAGGTTTTTGAATGTGCGACAAACTATATGGGAGTTATAAGCCAAAACACACTTTCCTTGATTATAGCGTTCACGACGACCATAGATTATACAATTTTTTGCCAAGCCTAATGTATTTGCCAAATAAAATTGCGTTTTCATCCATGTTCAGGCAGTGAAAAATGCGATCATTTGGGACAAAGAAAAATAATAATCACTACAAAAACAATAGGACCTTGCAGGTTTGTGCTCGGGCCCTAATAATGATTGTTCATGTAGTGCTTGAGTTAAACAGTCTGATGGCTGTGGGGATGGGACTCCGCGTAGCTGCAGGGCGAGAGCAGGCAGTTCTTGAGGCGGCTCAGGGGAAGCGAGTGGATGTGGGTTCCCCGGAACTGACCCCCTTTCCACGAGAGCGGCTAAGCCTTGAGCTGGACGTACTGAGGGATGTGTGTAGGGGACGAGAAGTTAGCACCATCCAGGATGTTGTGTCCATCCTGCATACCTTGCAGCCCCAAACCCGCTCCATGCTGTCGGAGGTGGAGAAGCTCATTAAGCTCCGTCTGGCCCTGCCCATATCTGTCGAAAATATCTGTCTGAAAACCTGGCTGCGCAACACCATGACGCAGGAGAGACTAACACATTTGACCGTTATGAACGCTCACAGTGACCTTATGGATGAAAGCGATGTCTCGACCCTGCTTAAAATCTTCATTAGTAGGTCAACTGAGAGAAGGTCCACTTTTGGAAATGCATGAAAGCCCTGAGTCAGGAGCGCAAACTTTTCTTTTTTTCTTTTTTACATTCAAGGATACAATAATTCTGTTATGTTCCTTAAATGGCTTGATTTAGTTATCAAAGTTTCATTTTCTTAACAATAAAGATGCCGTGTTGATCCATTCTAGTTCTCTTATAACTGCATGCTATTATAAAATAACTTAAATCAAATCCTTAATCATTGATAAGTGTGCGTGCTTTCCCCGCCCCTCCCAACAAAACGTCCGACGTCCATGGCAGTAGTGCTCCTTCTTACACAGTGGGTGTAAGAGTCTGCTGCTGAAACAGCTGCTCAAGGCTTCCACAGTCTGGTGCAGGGGGTGAGAGGTGTTGTCCATGATTGACGTCAGCTTGGCTAACATCCTCCTCTCACCCACCACCTCTATGGAGTCCAGCGGACAGTCCAGGACAAAGCTAGCCCCCCTAACCAGTCCAGTTTATTGTTAAGGTGAACACCCAGGTATTTGTATTTTGCCACCATCTCTATGTTCAAACCCTGGATGTTCACTGGTGTGATCTGTGGTGTCTTCCTCTGGAAGTTGATCACGATCTCCTTTGTTTTACTGGTGTTTATATGCAGGTGGTTGCATTCACGCCAGTTAAAAAAGTCGTTGATGACCCCCCTATATTCCTGTTCGTTCCACTCAGACACACATCCAACAATGGCTGCATCATCGGAGAACTTTTGGAAGTGACAGTTCATGGTGTTGTGACTGAAGTCCGATGTGTAGAGGGTGAAAAGGAAGGGAGAGAGCACCGTACACTGAGGGGCCCCCATACTGCATAATACCACATTTGAGACACAGTCCTTGAGTTTCACATACTGTGCTCTGTTGGTGAGAAAGTCTGTGGTCCATGCAGCCAGGTGTTGGTCAACTCCCACCCCTTCCAGTTTCCCCCTAAGAAGTGCCAGCTGTATTGTATTGAAACTGGAGAAGTAGAAAAACATGACCCCCACAGTGCATCCAGTGTTCTCCAGGTTTGTAATTCTTCTGTGCAGTAAGTAGATGACTGCGTCATCCACCCCAATTCCGGGACGGTAAGCGAACTAAAGGGGGTCCAGTGTCGTGCTCACCTGAGGACGGATGTGCCTGAGAATAATCCTCTCCATGGTCTTCATTAGGTGAGAAGTTAAGGCGACAGGGCGGAAGTGGCCAGGCTCCTTGGGGTGCACAGACTTTGGAACTGGGACCACACAGGAAGTCTTCCACAGGACAGGGCAGGACAGACTCATAATGGCAAAAAAAGTAATGAAGAGTATTTGCCCAGTCCTGGTCTCCACTGTCTTGCTATTTTAATCCATTAAAATCAATATAAAACAATGGTCTCAACGGTGGTTATCAGGTTAACATGAATTGAAATCCAACATTACAGTATATCTGACATACGCTTTTTGTTTTGACAACAAATCCTCCTCCATCATCTTGTCGGTCAGCTCTCTTCATGCTAAAAGTTAAATGTGACTCCTGTTGTACTGCAGCTCTGTTGCAGCCCTGCTGCTGCACAAAGTAGACACCTCTGTTGTGGAAATTTGTCTTATTTGTGAGATATCTGAAATAAACTTGTAGCAAATACCAATTGTCTTTTAAGGATTTTATTCTTTATAAAGAAGGTTCAACAGTCAACAGAGTGGCATGCGGTCTGAAGAAAGAAGAACAAGATGAGACAGTTGAGAAACCTTTTTGTTAAAAGAAAGGAGTGCCCTGTGTCCTTCTCATGTCTGTACCAGGTTCCGTTCCCATAACAAGAAGCACATATCTCTCTTTGTGCAGACAGTACAAACATTCAAGGATGTGGGAAGAACATAGTGAGGACAATGTAAGACATAATAATGATATAAGAACAATATAGTAATACAATTTTCCATTACACCTCCCTCTCACACTTCGTCTCTGGGACCATAACACCCAGAGTTCGCTGTGAGGGGGTTCCGTTCTCAACTCCGGACCGGCCTTCACATCTAAAAGTAGGCTAAACCACCCTCTCAACTGCTCATGACTGGTTTGATGTCAAAATCAATATAATGATAATAATAGTCTTATTGACAGCTTTTTCCTCCAGTATTCGTTACTAGAGTCCGTAGTGAACAGATTATTTCCTCCACCATTCCCCATTTCCTCTTTCAATTCACCATCACCTTTTTGACTGCTTGTATATGGTAAATATTCATGTCTGACCATCATTTCATTTTTTTCCATGAAGCTCTCAGTGATGCAGGTTGATCAGGACCTGGTGGCATGGATTACATACTACGTCTTGGAAAGGCCGCAGTATGTCAGGCTGCGACACTGCCTGTCAGATTTGGTGACAAGCAACACTAGCACACCCCAGGGAACTGTTCTTTCACCATTTTTGTTCACCCTCTACACCTCTGACTTCTGCTACAACTCCCGGACATGCCACCTGCAGACTACAGGGAACTAGTCGAGAATTTTGTAGGATGGTGTGGCAGGAACCACCTTCAACTCAACATCGGGAAAACCAAGGAGGTGGTGGTGGACTTAAAGCGCAGGAAGAGTGTAGGAGATACACTAATAATAAATGTAATTTATTAATCACTGGCGATTAATAAAACACTCGTTAATGGGGCACCACCTCCGTTGTTTTGTCTATTTGAATAATCCGGAGGTAATTAATCAAATTCGACTGGACAAGGTTAACTTGTATCAATTCTAATCAATTTCAGATCAATTTATTCAATCTCATAAATGAAGTAGTGAATTCTACACATATCCATCGGTTCTCCACATTAAAAACAAACCTGCACAGACAACGACATACGGTTAAATATGTTTATTGACTAAATAATTCAGATTAAATAAATGAAATGGCAATTTAAATGAATAACAACAGGTAACAGGAAATGTGGAATAACTAAGTAATGGGTTATTAGTGGAATATGGGCTGATGGTGAGATCACGAGTTAGGTTGAAGCATTTAAATATCATGGGAGTAATTTTTAATACTAACAAGACCCTAACCGAATTTCTCTTAAGCTAAAAGATCAGGATCAGAGCCATAGACACCATCTCATGTATCATGTGTGAATCCAGCTGTTGTGAGTGATGGAGAGCCTACTTTCTTAGCAGAGTTGCGGAGTCCGCGGCGGCGGATTCCCTCAGGTGATTTGCGGCTCTAGCTGGCAGTCCCGGTCCAATGGCCGAGGGTCAGCTCGTCCGGTATCAGCCGGTTGGGCACCTCGGTCCGATGTCTTAGGAAGAGGGCAGCTGGTCCCGTACCGATCCGGTGAGATCTTGGCTCTATGCCCAGCGGGATGGTACCGCTAGCGAGCACTGGGGGCTTGTCAAAGAGTCTGTCTTTCGTTGGAAACCACTTGCATGGTCTCGGACACAGCAAGTTGCTGTAGTGTCGTGATGATGATTGTGATAAAGCTGTTTCCTTCGTTTCTTCAAGTGGTTCTCAGGCTCTGACTTTGTAAACTAAATTTAACTTCTTGAGTAAAATAACTGAGGATGATACGTTGATCAGGCGGATCTTCCGTTGTTAGTTAATGCAAGATAATCTAAATTAAGTTCACTTCTTCAAAAGCAGGTTACGATACTTAACTGTATAAAACAAATTAAAACAGAACTTCGTTCTGGTACAAACTTAATAAAAGAAGCTAATCAATACTGCGAAAAATATAAAAGTGAGAAAAATCAACGCGTGAGCACTTCTACTGAGATCGCTGTCTTGGAGCGTGTTTCAAAGTAAAGTAAAGAGCTTCAAAAATAAGTTACAAAAGAAAAACTTAAAACAAAAGAAAACTTAAACTTAAAAACTTAAACAACAACTGACTCGAGAGACGTGATCTCTCTGTTTTATTATTCACAAATCGAGGCGTGTCTGGGGGGCAGGGCTTGCCGGCTTTTGTCTCCCAAGTATTAAGTGTGAAAATTCACAGAAACTCACTAAACTAAACTTATAGTTTTAAACGTTTCAAAACCGTGCTTCACCTTTTCACAGAATCTCACCATGGCTCAATAGATGTACTTTGTCCATCATGAAAAGGATTATGACATGATTAAAATCACTTATACATATTTCTCCTAGTTCTAGCTTAATACTTGTTAAACAAAGACATATCAGAGACATTTACTGGTTATGACCATAAACATATTAAACAGAATATTTCTCGTCCAACTGTACCAGGACTCACCATCAGGAGGTGCTGTGGTTCCACCGAACACAGGACAGATTAAACATTAAAACTTGATCTCAGTCAATCTTAATCGTAGAGAAACGAGATAAAGATCAGTTTTATGAACTTCTTTTACTGTTTCTTAATTTGTTAGAATTAAGAGGGTGAGATACTGAAATCTGGAGGAACACAGAGACCATTTGGGTGGAATGTCCCACAGATAGTGAGACCAGATGTGTCGTAAATAACAGACGGGGGAGTATCAGCATAGAACAACAAGTCAGAAGGTGTCTGGTGTCCACTCTGGAGAGTGTGTTTGTGAATCAGAAGTCAGAGAGACAGAGAGGGTGAGAGAGAGAGAGGGAGAGAGAGAGAGAGATCAGGCGTGTTACTTAATCTGCAAATGTAAAGACATTAGTATTAACACAGTCTCTGATGACCAGATAGCTCCGGTCCCTCCTGATGTGGAGAGAGTAGGTAACTCCATGTTCAATCAGACTGACCTGTGAGGGAAGAATTTATCTGTTTGGAGGGGAGAGAAAGTTCAAAAATGGGAGTTTTAGGTTCGTAAATTAATTAAAACTGTCCTCATCTGACAACTTTATGGTCAAGGAAAACACTGTCCTCTCTGCCAGGAGATAAGGTGGCGCCTTTAGGGCGCCTTCTTCCTGTGAATCGTCTTCATCCAGATGAAAAGAGTTAACAAGAACAACAGGGCCTCAATGTAATGCAGAGGCGATGGACGTGTTCCTACAAGAGCCCCCCAACACCTGTTTCCATAAATGGGGAGGGGTCGGAGATAATAATAATAATAAACTGGACTGGTCAGACAACACTGAGGCCCTCTACAGGAAGGGACAGAGCAGGCTGTTCTTTCTGAGGAGGCATATTCATATTCTTTGCAGCAGTATGCTGGGGAGGTGGCATCGGCAGCGGTGGTGCCATCAAGTTGAACAAGTTGGTGAGGAAAGCCAGCTCTGTGGTGGAGATTAAGCTGGACAGTGTGGAGGCGATGGCAGAGAGGAGGATGAGAGGAAAGCTGCAAGCTATAATGGACAATCCCTCTCACCCTCTCTACACCGAGCTGAGGCAACTCAGGAGCATGTTCAGCATGGAACATACTCAGTGCCGGCCCAAGCCTTTTGGGGGCCCTAAGCAGAATTTGATTTGGGGCCCTCCTCCCATCACTGCGGAGTCACCTGTGCTTGACAATTATTGACACAAATGTCACACTATAATGTTACATTATAAATTGTATTAATACAGTGACGGATTATGAACTACGGTCCCCCTGGGCACAGATGCATAAGGACCCCCCCTACCTTATTTGTATGAAAGTGGGTGCCAATGGGGGAACCCACTTCCCCCATTTGCACCCACTTTGGGGGTCCTCCCCCAGAAAATTCTGAATTTGGTAGATGTGATTTCCTTATCAGAGCTGAGGGTGCAGCAACTATAGTCTGGACTCAAATGCACGACTCAAACACAGCGTTAGGCAGGGTAACAGTCTTTACTGGAAAAAACAGGTTCGGTACACAAGTAATCCGTCAGCAGGGGCAAACAAACCAGACAGGGATCAGGCAGCGGCGAGGTCGGTACACGTGTAGTCAATCAGCGAGGGCAAACTAAGCAGACAGGGATCAGGCAAAGGCAAAGTCAACCAGAACACAGGCAGGGGTCAATACCAGGGAACTAGAAAATACTACAGAGCAATAAAGGCTAAGAAGTAACGCACAGGGACAAAAAGACGAACTGGCAATGGACAGGGGAAACACAGGGATCGTGGCTGTGTCCAAATTCAGGGGCTGCAGCCCACGAAGGGCGCATTTGAAGGCCAATTACGTCACAACGCTGCGTGAAGGCTGTCCAAATTCGAAGGCTCCTCCAAATGCAGCCCACAAATGCAGCCTGCCCCACCCTCATTCAGGAGGACGCACCGCTACCATCCTTCGCGGCCCTATAAATCCCAAGTGCCTTTGCGCACCGCTGCTCAGTTACGATGGTGACATCAAGCGGTGAGGACGCAACATTCATATGTAAGTATCGTGTTCACACTTGTGACTCATTTGAACATCCAACTTCAGACATGTTAAACATCAAGGGACTAGAAAACCCCCAAATGCTATCTTTCAGTCATAATATGTGACGCTGGTCATGCTCAGCATTATGCCATTGGATGTAAAGCCTTAAATGCCGTCACTTCCGAAATGTTTGACGGAAAACGGAAAAAAAGTCCAGTCCAACGTTTGGATTGAATGAAGAGCTAAGTTCAGGATTATCATCATTATCATCATTGTCATCATTATATTTTTGCGACATTAGAACCCTTTTGCCTGTTGACATAACACAACACGTGTGTTTCATTTCATTCTGTCTCAGGGAGCAAGGAGCAGACGGCCACCCTCATCGCCCTCCGTGGACAGCATGACCACCTGTTCACGGGGGCGAAGAACCCGGCCGCTGTTGGATGGAGGTAAGGCAATAACGAATAGCCCAGTTGTCAGTGTCCTGGTGTCACTTGTAAATCTTTGCATCCCTGTGTGAATGTGGTCATGTGTTCACATTTTCACTTGCTTCTGTCTGTGTTCAGAACAATCCTGGAAGAAATGGGCCTGCAGGGGAGGGTCAAGCCCCTGCAGGCCAAAAAGAAATGGGACAACTTGAAGAAAAAATACAAGGTAGGTGCAGGTGTGAATGATGATGTGGAAACTACATTTCATTCATTTAACCCATGCAAGTCAATGAATACTTTGCTGGAAATTGCTGACGTGATTGATTTCCACTGCCTTAGGATTGCAAATATCCGGCGACAGGAGAGGGGGTCGCCGGGAGCTCCACCGCCGTGACTTGGCCCTGGTTTGTCCACATGGACGAGGTGTTAGGACAGAGGCCGTCCATTGCACCCCCTGTCCTAATTGCCTCATTACCTGAGAGAGCTCTCCATCACTGGCTTGACCCGGGCCACATGGAAAGTGGGGTGCACCCTCAGAGACCTGGGCAGCTTGAGCCGCACGGCTGCCGGATTAACCACCTTGGCAATAGGGAAGGGACCCACAAAGCGAGGAGCCAACTTGCGTGATTCCACTCTCAGGGGAAGGTCTTTGGAGGACAGCCACACCCTCTGCCCAGGCCTGTAGGAAGGAGCCGGGATTCTCTGGCGATCCGCTGCTCTCTTAATCCTGGCAAAACTTCGGAGCAGCACTTGACGGGACCCGGCCCAGATTCTGTGGCAACGACGGATGAGGGCCTGGGCTGAAGGGACGCTGACCTCCTCCTCCATGACTGGAAACAGCGGCGGCTGATAAGTATAGGCGCACTGGAAGGGCGAGAGACCAGAGGAAGAGCAGGGCAGGGTGTTGTGGGCATATTCCACCCAGATGAGGTGTCTGCTCCATGTTGCAGGATTCTGAGATACCAGACAACGTAGTCCGGTCTCCAGTTCTTGATTCAGACGCTCAGTCTGGCCGTTGGACTGGGGATGGTAACCAGATGTTAGGCTGACCGTAGCGCCCAATAGAGAACAGAAGGCCTTCCAGAAACGGGAGGCAAACTGCGGCCCCCGATCCGACACCACGTCCTTCGGGAAACCATGGAGGCGAAAAACATTCCGCAACATTACCTCCGCCGTTTCCTTGGCGGAGGGTAACTTGGGGAGAGGGATGAAATGAACCATCTTGGAAAACCTGTCCATGACAGTAAGGATGGTTGTGTTCCCTTTCGAGGGAGGCAATCCCGTGACGAAGTCCGGGGAGATGTCAGACCAGGGACGATGAGGTACAGGAAGAGGACGTAGAAGCCCTGCTGGGGGGTGTCGAGAGACCTTGTTTCTGGCGCACACCTGACAGGCTGCCACATACTCGCCCACCTCTTTCTCCAGAGCGGGCCACCAGAACCGTTGTTTAATCACAAAGCATGTTCTCTTGATTCCTGGATGACAGGACAGGAGGGAGGTGTGGGCCCAGTGGATTATCTGTGAGCGAAGAGGGACAGGAACAAACAACCGATTCCGGGGACAACCATCAGGTACCACAGTGTTAATAATAGCTTGTCTGACCTTCTCTTCGATCTCCCAAGTGACTGCTCCAACCGTGCAGGAAGGAGATAGAATACAGCCGGGAGATTTCGGGCTGGAGTCCGGGTCGAACAGGCGGGACAGAGCATCCGGTTTAACGTTCTTGGATCCTGGACGGTAAGACAGAGAAAAGTCAAAACGATTAAAGAACAGTGCCCACCTGGCCTGCCTGGAGTTCAGTCGCTTAGCGGACCGAATGTATTCCAAGTTTTTGTGATCTGTCCAAACCAGGAATGGATGCTTAGCTCCCTCCAGCCAGTGGCGCCATTCCTCCAGGGCCACCTTAACAGCCAATAGCTCCCGATTGCCAACATCGTAGTTCTGTTCAGCAGGAGAGAGTCTTCTGGACAGGAAGGCACAGGGGTGCAGCTTGTTGTCGACCTGGGACCGCTGAGAGAGGACCGCCCCGATGCCCAGGTCTGAAGCATCCACCTCCACCACAAACTGAAGACTGGTGTCGGGTAGAGTGAGGATGGGTGCAGAGGTGAAACTCTCTCTCAACTTCTGGAAGGCAAGGTCCGCCTGAGAACTCCAGTGAAACTTGACCTGGGGAGAGGTTAGGGCATGCAGAGGAGCAGCAACAGTACTGAAATTGCGAATGAAACGTCTATAGAAATTGGCAAACCCCAAGAAACGTTGAACTAGCTTGCGACTAGTGGGAATGGGCCAATCCACCACCGCCCTGACCTTGGCTGGGTCCATCTGGATGCTATCCCCCGAAACAACAAACCCCAAAAAAGACACAGTGGAAACATGAAATTCACATTTTTCAGCTTTAACAAAAAGCTGGTTGTCCAGGAGACGCTGCAGTACCTGGCGCACATGCTGTATGTGCGACTGTTCATCAGCAGAGAAGCTCAGGATATCATTCAAGTACACAAATACAAACTGGTCCAGCATATCACGAAGAACGTCATTAACTAATGCCTGGAACACAGCTGGAGCATTAGTCAGTCCAAAAGGCATCACCAAGTACTCGTAATGACCACTAGGAGTGTTGAAAGCAGTCTTCCACTCATCCCCCTCCCTAATCCTTACTAGATAATAAGCATTTTGAAGATCCAGTTTAGTGAAGAACTTAGCATCTTGTAGTAGTTCAAAAGCGGAAGAAATGAGAGGAAGGGGGTACCTGTTCCGAATGGTGATGTCGTTCAGGCCTCTGTAGTCGATGCAAGGGCAGAGAGTCTTATCCTTCTTAGCAACGAAGAAGAATCCTGCCCCAGCAGGAGATGAGGACGGCCGGATGATCCCCGCGTCCAGAGAAGAGTGAATGTATGTCTGCATTGCCTCCTTCTCCGGAGCAGACAGCGAGTAGAGCCGGCCTCTAGGAGGAGTCGAACCAGGAAGCAGATCGATACCGCAGTCGTACGGCCGGTGCGGGGGCAATGAAGTAGCCCGAGTCTTGTTAAATACCTCCTTTAAATCCAGGTAGCAGTCAGGAACGCCAGAGAGGTCTGGGAAGTCTGTGTTAACCGGAGCCAGATGACGTGAGGAAGGTAGAGGTGCAGGAACAGGATCTGAAGGGACGCAGCCAGGCGAGCAACTCTTACTCCACCCCAGAATCTCCCCAGAAGACCAGTTGATGTGTGGGTTCTGCTTGGCGAGCCAGGGAAGGCCCAGCAGGAGAGGATGGGAGGGAGAGTTAAACAGGTGAAAACTCAAAAACTCAGTGTGATTTTTTTGCCATGACGAGCTGAATGGGCTGTGTGCGATGAGTTACCTTGCACAAAAAAGACACAGTGGAAACATGAAATTCACATTTTTCAGCTTTAACAAAAAGCTGGTTGTCCAGGAGACGCTGCAGTACCTGGCGCACATGCTGTATGTGCGACTGTTCATCAGCAGAGAAGCTCAGGATATCATTCAAGTACACAAATACAAACTGGTCCAGCATATCACGAAGAACGTCATTAACTAATGCCTGGAACACAGCTGGAGCATTAGTCAGTCCAAAAGGCATCACCAAGTACTCGTAATGACCACTAGGAGTGTTGAAAGCAGTCTTCCACTCATCCCCCTCCCTAATCCTTACTAGATAATAAGCATTTTGAAGATCCAGTTTAGTGAAGAACTTAGCATCTTGTAGTAGTTCAAAAGCGGAAGAAATGAGAGGAAGGGGGTACCTGTTCCGAATGGTGATGTCGTTCAGGCCTCTGTAGTCGATGCAAGGGCAGAGAGTCTTATCCTTCTTAGCAACGAAGAAGAATCCTGCCCCAGCAGGAGATGAGGACGGCCGGATGATCCCCGCGTCCAGAGAAGAGTGAATGTATGTCTGCATTGCCTCCTTCTCCGGAGCAGACAGCGAGTAGAGCCGGCCTCTAGGAGGAGTCGAACCAGGAAGCAGATCGATACCGCAGTCGTACGGCCGGTGCGGGGGCAATGAAGTAGCCCGAGTCTTGTTAAATACCTCCTTTAAATCCAGGTAGCAGTCAGGAACGCCAGAGAGGTCTGGGAAGTCTGTGTTAACCGGAGCCAGATGACGTGAGGAAGGTAGAGGTGCAGGAACAGGATCTGAAGGGACGCAGCCAGGCGAGCAACTCTTACTCCACCCCAGAATCTCCCCAGAAGACCAGTTGATGTGTGGGTTCTGCTTGGCGAGCCAGGGAAGGCCCAGCAGGAGAGGATGGGAGGGAGAGTTAAACAGGTGAAAACTCAAAAACTCAGTGTGATTTTTTTGCCATGACGAGCTGAATGGGCTGTGTGCGATGAGTTACCTTGCACAATAGTTGTCCATCCAGAGTATTAGCCTCCAGAGGCTTGGGCAGGGGTAACAGGCTTAGTCCAAGTTTATCAGCCAATCGCCAGTCCATAAAGCTCTCATCAGCTCCGGAGTCCACCAACACCGGAAGAGAGAAAGTTTGAGAAGAAGCCACCAGCTTGGCCTGAACCAGACGGCGAGTGAACATAGAAGAGAAGAAGGTACGGCTCACCAGCGCCCTCTTTATCAAGGGTGAGCCCGGTCTTTTACCGGACATGAAGTGACGAAGTGGCATCTCTGAGAGCAGTAGATACAGCGGCCCTCTTGCATCCTGCGACGTCTCTCCTCTGGGTCAAGTCTCGTCCTCCCCAGCTGCATGGGTTCCTCCTGGGCAACAGGGGGCACTGACGATCTGCCTCCCTGGAAAAAACGAGGAGGAGAGCGCCATGAAGAAGCCGCGGCCGCGGACTGCCCCCGCTGGCTGGAGGGAAACACCTGGGATTGTGACCTCTCTCTCTCTCTCTCTCTCTCTCTCGCAGAGTCGTTTGTCTATCTTTACAGAGAGAGAGATTAGCGAATCAAGGTCCTCGGGGAGTTCGAGAGGAGTCAGTTGATCCTTGAGTTGGTCTGCCAGACCATGGAGATAAGCATTACACAGAGAGAAGTTATTCCAGCCGCTGTCCACCGCCAGAGTGCGAAACTCGATGGCGTAATCTGCCACCCGTCATTTCCCTTGACAGAGCCCCATGAGTGCTCTAGCTGCCTCCCGGCCGGGAGTGGTTTGATCAAAGATCTTGGAGAGCGTGTCTTTAAAATTGTCCAGAGAATTACACACCGGAGAATCTCTCGCCCATTCCGCCGTGGCCCATGCTTCGGCTCTGCCGGAGAGATGAGAGATTATGTAAGCCACCTTCGCCCGGTCTGTTGGGAAGGAGGCCGCTTGCATTTCAAAATGCAGCCCGCATTGTACCAGGAACGAGCGACAATTCTCGGAGTCCCCGGAAAACCTCTTCGGGTTGGACAGGTGAAGGAGAGGAGCCGGCGTGAGAGCCAGAACGGGCGGCGGCGCAGGCGGAAGAGTAGGGGTGAGAGGAGGAGCGGCTGCCGCCGCGGACACCGCGGTACAGAGATCCACCACTTGTCCGGTCAGTTGTTGAAGTTGCTCACCGAGGGCCCGGAACTGGTCACCGGCGATGGACTGGAAGCTCTGTTGCTGGATGGAAATCCCCTGGATCTCCCGCTGGACTGAGGTAAGTCCCTCCTCAGTACTGTGGATACGACCACCTTGAGCCCGAAGCACAGCGAGCACGGCATCCGAGTCGGCTGAGTCCATGTTTATGGCCAGTTCGTACTATGAGAGCTGAGGGTGCAGCAACTATAGTCTGGACTCAAATGCACGACTCAAACACAGCGTTAGGCAGGGTAACAGTCTTTACTGGAAAAAACAGGTTCAGTACACAAGTAATCCGTCAGCGGGGGCAAACAAACCAGACAGGGATCAGGCAGCGGCGAGGTCGGTACACGTGTAGTCAATCAGCGAGGGCAAACTAAGCAGACAGGGATCAGGCAAAGGCGAGGTCAACCAGAACACAGGCAGGGGTCAATACCAGGGAACTAGAAAATACTACAGAGCAATAAAGGCTAAGAAGTAACGCACGGGGACAAAAAGACGAACTGGCAACGGACAGGGGAAACACAGGGACTATATAAGCACACACACAGAACAGGTGAAAGTAATGAGGGCGGGGACAGACAATCAAGGAGGAGGACGAAACCACACGAGGAGGGAAGGGGAATCTGAAACGAGAGGAGAAGTCAATACAACAAGATGACACAGGAAACAGAACTATAACATGGAGCGAGTCATGACATTCCTGTATTCTGGTGCATTTTTGGGATGGCCAGCTGGAGAAGGGCAATAACTAATTTTGTTCAGATTCATAGCCTTTTGCTTTTTGACTTACTGAGGTAGTTACTTCATGCAACAACTTGGGCTTCAGGGCCCTTTGACCTCTTGGGCCCGTTAGGCTCATTCAGTAATCCATCCTTGCTCACATGCCACAAATGTTTTGGGGCTCCTGGTAGACCCCTGTATTAATATAGTTGTTATTTACACCAAATCAGTCACCTTTTAACCTTAGAGGGTAAAAAACTTTCATATTCAAAGTGAAGCACTAAGTGTGGTTTACTGAACTTGAATTGAAAAATAACAAAATACAACAGCAGAGATTGCATTTGTTGTAAACAAATGTGGCCAGGTCATAAATGAGGAGACCGGGCACAGTAGAATAATTATTGTGGGTCTTTTATTCCCCGACCGCAATTTATAAAAGAAACAGCATTAACACTGCAATTTTGAGGATTTGAGGTAATCAGTATTAAACAAACAAAATATTTTTCCTCACTGTACATCACACTGACGGTAAACC
This sequence comes from Pagrus major, assembly GCF_040436345.1. Lineage (NCBI taxonomy): Eukaryota > Metazoa > Chordata > Actinopteri > Spariformes > Sparidae > Pagrus > Pagrus major. The sequence continues at coordinate 1,526,932 of NC_133223.1, read as the reverse complement.
TCAGTTAGCTTATGAACTTCAAACACTTATCTCTGTGTCCTAGACATTTGCTCTAGTTAAAAAGTGACTCTAGACTTGACTAGACACTCTAGACTTGACTAGACAACAGTAATGGCTCTTTCTGAATAAATAAAATAAAAAACAGAAAAACAAATAGATACATTTTTCCAGCCACATAACTCATAGTCATATTACAGCATATTCTTTAGTTCACAGAAAACATACTGTAAATTACACTAATGAACAAAATACATTTTCAAGTAAACATTCTTGCATGAGCTTAAAACACATTTTGTGAATAGTCTTAAACTCACTCTCACTCCTGTGTGCAGCTCACGTGCCAAGTCACACACCTTGACCTCAATGCACTCTATCTCCCCTCTAAATTCATCAAACACATAAAAATGGACAGTTTATGCAAACAGTTAGGTCAACAACATACACAGTGATGATATTGTTCATAAATGTACTTAAAGCTGGAGTTTGTAGAATATGTGAAAAACGCATGAGACTGGGATGGAAACAACTGCGCTCCCCCCTCCCCTGCCTGTTTTGACTCCATAGTTCCACACTTTCCACTCTTGTGGACGCGCGCGACTGTAGCGCTTGGAATATTCACGTCGGAACTTTTCTGTCACATAGCTGCCAACTTTTACGCTTTCACGTCCTCTGTATGTCGTGTATATATAACTGTATTGACAATACATTTGATGTTGACTTTGGCTCTGACTTGCTTGCTGTCGTGAGCCTTTGGCTACGGTTAGCATAAAGCTAATCAACTCACAACATTACTCGTCAAGTGTGACCACAAACCGCCTGCTTTATTAGATTCACGGTCATTTCAACTACACAGCCAATTACTACCACACCTTTAGATTATCAGCTACGTAAAACTTACATTGGAGGCTCACCTGTCCAGGAGAAGAACAGCAAGCTCAGTATCCAGCTTCAGCCCGATGCTATCGCTAAGCTCTCTCCACCTCGGATATGCTTGTCCAATGTATACATACGATTTATCCTGTCTATTGTCACTCTCCCTATTAGACTCTCGTTTCTCTACATCGGTCATCCTTTTTTTGGCTTGCTTAGCCGTGTACGCTTTTGTTGGTAATGCCGGGATAGCGGCTTTTCCTGCCGGGACGTCCGCCATTGAAAGGAAGGAAGGAACGCCCAAAACAGCTTGCTCTGTAAAATGAACTGTGATTGGCTGAACACTGCCGTCACGGCACGGATTTTTTAAAGCCTGAATACAGAGCCAAGAGGAGACACAGAAGTCCAGTGTTCTGTCATAACACTGAATTACAATATGCTGAAAGGTTATTATTGATTTTTGACCAAATGACGCCAGAAATAACTTACACACTCCAGCTTTAATTGCCACTCATGCTGACCCCCTTGTTCGGCGTTGTCCACAGCGTGTCGGAGTTATCACACACCTTACTCGTGTTACCAATCTACAGGAATCGGCAAAAATACATAAACATCCTTTATGAATCTTATTCGGTTAGCTTAATCATCATCTTATTTGCTGATACTCGTAACCATTCTTGTGCTTTATCGATGTTAATAGGGATATTTTTCACGCGCGACATCAAAATACACACCTCAGCAGTCCGTCTTTCACTCCCACTACTGCTACTTCTGTGTAACTAACTCTGCACGGGAACACCGTGATTTCCCGTGATTACAGACTTGCTTTTTGGTGTTTTGAGGTTGACTCTTGACCATCCTGACCACTTTTCTCTCAGCTGAACCTAATACAAGTGACCACAAAGCAATGACAAAAACGTCTTTCATGCTCTAAGGTGAACGACTTCAGCAGTGGACAAGCACGCCTGCTGCCTCAACTAAAGCAACAAAACACATTCAAAATGCAACAATACAAAGTGCATTTGTTCCCAATAAATAAATAAAGACAACTTTGCAGTTTTAATGTTTATGAAATGGCTATTGCAATGGCAAAAATGCATTTCCTGTCACCTCCAAGCTGTGCTGTCTAATAAAGAAATGATATACAGGTTTTTGACATGGTTTTTTTGGTTGGGATATTTTACAGGCCTTAAATTTTTTTTTCTAAATGTTTTTACAAGCTGGCTGTTATTCTATTAGTCGTTCTTGGTTGTTTAGTCCTTGGATGGTTTGTGACACTAAACTATCTGGACAGGCACCACTAAAAAACTGCTTAGTGCAAGTGATTGGATTGAACCATCTGTATAACCATCTATCATGGGCTAGCTTCAACCAAACAGTTAAGTCAAGTTTTGGTTAGGAACTCATGACTGTAAGCAAACAAACAAAATAAACCAAATGGTGGTTTCCATCCAACCTATCTGATGGTCAAAGTACATACCTATCATATTTTTATTTTCATTTATAATGTTTTATTTAAAATAATAGTATATCTCAACTGATCATTGCTTTTGGTGACATCAATCCACAGGAGGGTGAGTGGTGGGTAATTGGACCCTCTGTGCTCTTAATAATATCAGCAATATTAAAGGAAGAGAGATACTGGATGCTATTTCTGCTTTTGAGAGAGGAGTAAATGGAGGCTATTTACATTCACCCCTCCAGTACAACCCTTGCAATGACATCCCTGGAAATGAATCAGGCTTGAGGGATAGGAGAGAGAAAGATTTATGTGTATGAGTGTGTGAGCTGCGTTGTGTAGTTATTGAGAGAGAACAGGCGGTGGGTGGAGTGGTAATTCTGTGGGTATTCTCTCCAGAATAGTGATGAAGAAGAAAGACTGGCAACGTGTGTGTCCATGTAAACGGACTGTTTGTTGTAACAGGTAACAGCTACACACGTACTGTGTGTGTGTCTGTGTGTCTGTGTGTGTGTGTGATTGTCCTGTGGCTTGCTACAGGAAGAAACCTGAATGAATTTAAGATGAAAAATCACATTTCATCTGATATTCATGTCACATCTGAGCTCAGTGCACACTGTTGTGATGAAACAAGAACATCTGACAGCTGAATGTGGGACAGTCATATCTCCCACATTCAGCTGTCAGATGTTCTTGTACAGTACATTCAATCCAACAATGCCATCACGTGGAGGAAAGTGGTACAGTTCAGATAAGTTTACACTTTTCCCACTCCTTTTCGAATATGTCATTGGGATTGCCTGTTTTCATATGTATTTGTACTTATTGATTCCATGATGTTCTTTCATTACTATTCTAACAATTACCAGCACTGGAAAATACCTCAGTACAATTACTGTATTTAGATATGGTTTTGAGTTACTTGTATTCTTACTTGAGTATTTCCATTTTATGCTAATTTATACCTTTATTCTACTACAATTAAGATAAACAAATATACATTTATCTAACAGCTATAATTTCAACTTCCCTTTCCGATTAAGATTTTATATTTAAAACATATGACAATGTGATAAAATATGTTGCACTATGGATTAGATTGCTAAGCTGCAGAGTTGCTACAATTTTCTCAGACAACATGAGATTCTGTTATAGTATTCCAAGTATGTATTATTATAAAAAAAAACCTGTTACTTGACATTTATTGGTACATTTACTTTTGATACTTTAGGTAAATTTATGCTAATACTTTGAATGCATGACTCTTTTGTGATGGAGTATTTATACACTGCAATATTGCTACTACTTAAACCTGCAGTGGAGGGCTTTTACACAGAAATCAGTGTCTGTAACATTCAAATCCTTGCCAAACAAATTCAAGCAATGCTGATTCAGCCTAACCGCCAGCTAAATCTCTCTCCATGTTGGAGTAAGCAACAACAAATAGGAGTATGGTGATGGTACATTGGTAGGAACAAGTTTGGTTATTAGTAATTAATAATTACTCATAGTAATTATGGGGCACCACCCTGGAATAAGTGATCAATAACCAAACAGGTCTCAAAGGAAGGATCTCCCCTTAAAAATGCAAATATTTATGGAATATTTAATATTTAAATGGGAATTGTGAAGGAAATGAGCACTGACTGTCACGCAGCTGTTACCACAACAAATAACTAATCACAGACAACTGCTCTGTACAGTATAATAGAGTTTATTTATCATTTGCAAAATTGATTACTTAGTACGGAAGTGCATTACATTCACTGGATTAAAAAAAATTAGACTCCTTATCTCGTAATTACCAGAAAAGATCTCGTAATTACGAGATGAGGAAAGGTGCCACATTGGCCACTGCTTCACTCAGAACCACTTACTGCACATCCACGAAGAGGTAAATTCATATATGTCAGTGATTCTTGAGACCTGGGACAAAACATGTCCGTGACATAAATCACAGTTTTTAGCTTAAAATGTGCATAGTATATTTTAAAAAACCTAACCAAAATCATAAACAGGACAAGGGTAGCACCACAAAGTGTGTTTTGATGTTGTCTAACATTTTGTTTTTATTCAGTGCCAACAAAAACCCATGTCCGGAAGCAGGTATCATCACAATCCAATACTTTAAAAAGTCCGAAATACAATATAAAATTGAACTTTATCAATATGATGTGTAAATTAAGTAGTATTTATTTCACAAACATTAAAAAATAATAATTTTGAAATGTTTTTAATGTACTTTCTGGTCAATTGAAAATGTGTCCAAAGCAAAAAAGCAAAATCACCATGGTACATGGTCTCAAGACACTTTACAATAAAATCAAGTACAATAATAACAGACAATAAAAACAATAGTAAAACACCAGAGGAAAATGATAAAACAGTTAAGAATTAGTTTAAACCAAAATATTGGGTAAAGAGGTATGTTTTAAGACGGGACTTAAAAATTGCAGTGGATGTAGCTTCTTTGATATCTAGTGGGAGGCCATTCCATAAAAAAGGAGCACGGTAGGAGAAGGCCCTGCCACCAGCTGACTTTTTATTGATTGATGGGATGACAAGGAGGTTCGAACTAAGAGAACGAAGAGGGCGTGGCGGAATGTAGGGAGAAAGTTGTTCAGTTAAATAAGATGGTGCAAGTCCATTTAAGGCCTTATAAGTTAAAAGAAGAACTTTAAAATGGGCTCTAGCCTGAATGGGCAGCCAATGTAATGATGCCAGGACAGGAGTTATGTGACAGAATCTACTTGTTTTTGTTAAAAGTCTGGCGGCTGAATTTTGCACAAGCTGAAGACTCCTAGTAGTACAGATGGGGAGGCCAGAAAAAAGGACATTACAGTAATCTAAACGGGAAGACACAAGGACATGGAGAACCACCTCGGCGCTACGCCGGGATAGAGCAGGGCGGATTTTGGCAATATTACGCAGGTGAAAGAAAGCCATCTTGGTGATTTCCTTGATGTGAGTCTGGAAAGTCAGGGTTGGATCAAAAATAACACCTAGGTTTCTAATCTGCATGCTTTCAGAGATCAAACAACCATCAATATTAAGACAAAGACTCTTGGAAAAGTGCTTATAGTTATTAGGCTTAATCACCAGCAAATCAGTCTTAGCAGTATTAAGCATGAGAAAGTTATGACTCATCCAGATCTTGATTCGGCTTACACATGTTTCCAGATTTTGTATTTGAGAGGGGTCATTAGGCTGTAGTGGAATGTATAGCTGTGTGTCATCAGCATAGAAATGGAACTTTTTACCATATTCTGCAATTATCCTACCCAGCATGTAAATACAGAACAACAGAGGGCCCAGGACAGACCCCTGGGGCACACCAGCAGTAACTGTAGAGCATTCAGACAAAGAGTTATTAAAACTAACGCATTGGGTTCTACTAGATAAGTAGGACTGGAACCATGAGAGCGCCAGCCCGTGAACACCAACGTAATGCTCCAGTCGGTGTAGAAGCACAGAGTCAGCAGTGACAAGTTTAACTACTCTAGTTAGGGCAGTCTTGGTAGAGTGACAGGAGCGGAAACCAGACTGAAAATTGTCAAAGAGATTATTGGCAGAAAGGTGGGCAGTCAGTTGATCAGCAACAATTCTCTCAAGTATTTTGGATAAAAAAGGGAGAGTGGAGACAGGTCGATAATTGGCAAGAACCAGTGGATCGCTATTGGGTTTCTTGAGGAGTGGTTTAATGATAGCAGATTTATAGGTTAAGGGGACACACCCCTCAGAGAAGGAAGTGTTCAAGATGGCACGTATAGGGGCATTCAGAATAGGAAAAAGTTCCTTAAAGAGGTCAAAAGGGATGGGATCTAGTGAACACGTTGTTGGCTTTGAGGCGGCAACCATTGAAGCCAAGGCCTCAGCAGAAATGGGTTTGAACTGAGAGAGTGAACTCGTGGACCAGGACACAGAGCACTGGCCGGTCATGGTACTAGAGAGCTGCTGGCTAATGATATTGTTCCTTATTTGGGAGATTTTATCAGTGAAAAACTCTAGAAAATCATTAGCTGTGAAACAAGGGCTCAGAACAGGTGAAGAGTGTGTAAGCCTGGCCACAGTATTAAACAGGACCCGATGATTGTCCTTATTGGTTTCAATCAAGTTGGAGAAATAAGAAGATATGGCAGCAGAAAGGGCATGTTTATAACGTTTAAAACTAAGAGTCCAGGCGAGGCGTGAGGACTCTGATTTACAGGTGCGCCATCTGTCTTCAAGTCTACGGCAAGCCCGTTTTAATGAGCGAGTGAGGTCGGAGAACCAAGGCACAGATTTAGTTCGAGTGCCTCTACTAGTTCTAAGAGGAGCAAAGGACTTGAGTGATTCTAACAGTGCACTGTTTAGGCTATCTGTGAGGTTGTTGACAGACATAGCCGTGTTGGAGAATGACTCAAGTTTATCGGGCAAATGATCAGCTAAAAGGGACTTAACATGGTTGTTAATGGGACAAAAGAGTGAGGGTTAAAAGGTTAAAAGGTTAAAAAAGACACAAGAGTGATCCGAGACCGGGACCTGAAGAATAGAAGGGAGGCCAGCAGTAATATCCTTTGTACAGACTAGATCCAAAGTATTACCGAGATTATGAGCGGGGCCAGTGACATGTTGGATGAAGTTGAGACTAGAAAGAAGATCCAGAAATTCGGTTTCTTTGGAATCCAAAACATCATTAATGTGAAAATTCTTATTGGGGGGAGACGCCTCAATAAGAACAGCACTGGCAGTGGAGGAAAGCCAACACTCAGTGAGGAAAAATAAATGCAAACCATAGTGAGTAATAAAATCATTAATATAAAATGTCTTGCTGGAGAGTGACCTAATGTTAAGTAAAGCACAACTGAGGTCGACAGGGGGAAGAGCTGGAGGGACAGGAACTGTTTTTATACTAATTAGGTTAGATGTGACCCTCCCATGAGTGCTGGTGCGATTAACTTTACTGGGATCAGGGTTGTTGCTATGAGGACAGTGAGAGCGTTTTGACAGGATACAACGCCTGTCAGTAACTCTAATAGGGATATGAGAGCAGATAGGAGTTGGAATTGACATTGGAAAAGAGGTATGAGGATCTGCTACAGGTTTTGCAGCTGCAAAAGAACTAGGTGGAGTAAGGGGGCCAGAAGCGGAGACAGTGCAAACACTAAAGATGACAGCAAGACCCGCACTGTCAGAGACAGTGTTGTGACAGGAAGACAATGTGTGCAGGGCAGGGTCTTGCTGGGAAAAGCATCATTTCAGGCTAAAAGCAATGAAATTAATAAAATTGTTTGTTAATCTTTCAGACCCTTTCCTATTCAAATGTAAACCATCAAATTTGAAGAGGTCACGCTCAGTCCAAAAATAATCAAAATTGCTAATAAAACCCAGGCCTGTTGCAGTGGTGAAGTTCTGCATCCACTTGTGCAGACTAAAAAGTCGACTAAAACGCTCTGAGCTTTTGAGCAGGGTGGGAATAGAGCCAGAGAGAACACACCTCTTCCCGAGGCGTTCAACAGTGTGAATCAGCGACTCAAGATCATGGTAAAGTTTGAAGGAGCGTCTGGACATGACGTCATTTGTGCCAGTGTGCAACAGAACAGTGTGAACAGACAGATGGAGATCAATGAGGACAGGTATCAGTTCTATGAAGTCAGTAGTAATCCCACCGGAGAGACAGTAAGTGATGGAGCCTGGGAGATGCACATTTCCGATGATAGAGTCACCGATTACAAGAATTTCAGGAGGTTGATTCTTGCAGCCATTGTCATAGACCGACAATTTAGGGGACAGAGACAGATGGGAGGTGCCAAGGGTATCCGGAACAGTAGAAGAGGGATTAGAGTCACCTGCGCAGATGACGTCATCATTGAGCGTCGAGGGGATCGGACCCACGTTAGGCCGTGGAAACGATGGCTGTGGGGCAGGGAGAGGAGGCCAGTTTTCTGAGAAGGAAAACAAAAATGGTAAAATATTCACTTGTTTCATTGATTTCAAGAAAGCTTCCGACTCTATTTGGCATGAAGGGCTCTATTACAGGCTTCTAGACTGTGGTATAGGGGGCAAAATGTACAATCTGGTTAAATCAATGTATTTGGAAAATATGTTTGCTGTTAAAATTGGAGACAAACAAACTGAATTCTTCACCCAGAGAAGAGGTGTACGCCAGGGTTGCAATTTAAGTCCAACTTTATTTAACGTGTATATAAATGAACTTGCTGTTGAGTTGGATCAATGTTCTGCTCCTGGCCTCTCCCTCCTAGATAGAGAGGTGAAGTCTCTGTTTTATGCTGATGACCTTGTTCTACTGTCTCCTACTGAACAAGGACTACAGCAACAGCTGGACATAGTAGAAAAGTACTGTCAGAACTGGGCCCTGGCAGTAAATATGAAGAAAACTAATGTCATGATCTTTCAAAAACGCCCCAGATGTCCGGAGAACAAACACCAATTTACCATAAATAATCATATCATTGAACATAGCATGAGTTATACCTACCTTGGTATAACCATTACAGCATCAGGGAGTTTCAACATGACAGTGAATGCACTAAAAGAAAAAGCTCGAAGAGCCCTACATGCAATTAAGAGAAAATTTTATAATTTCCGAATTCCAGTCAAAATCTGGCTTAAAATATTTGATAGTGTCATTCAGCCCATTGCACTGTACGGTAGTGAAGTATGGGGTCCACTCAGTCATCAGAGCTATACCCGCTGGGACAAACATCCAACAGAATCTTTACATGCAGAATTCTGCAGATACATTTTACATGTACACAGAAACACACCAACAAATGCATGTAGAGCAGAATTAGGCAGGTACCCACTGATAATTAACATTCAAAAGAGAACGCTCAACTTTTTTAACCACCTGAAATCCAGCCCCCGAGACACCCTCCACTCCAAAGCCCTCCAAACTCAAGAGCTGAGCCCAGAAAAGGGTCCCCTATGTCAGTTCGTACTGAGGCTAACTGCCCCCTCTCAGACACAGTCTGACCAGCCTCACAACAACACTGCTCTCCAAACACCAATCAGAGTAAAGCAAATTATAACACAATGTAAAGAAACCTACCTGGAACATTGGAAAGAAGAAACTAAAAGCCAAAGTAGATCAGAATGTTAGCTAGCCCTAAAGAGAGATTATGAAATAGCAGAATATCTCTCTACTGTCAGAGATAGAAAGCAGAGACAGATCCTCACCAAGTGCAGGCTCAGTGACCACAAACTGACAATCCAAACAGGAAGACACAAACAATCATGGCAACCAAAAGAAAACAGAACATGTGGTCACTGCTCGACAGGTGAGGTTGAGAGAGAGATGCACTCCTACAATGTAAAACATTCAATGAAACGATGAACATTTATTTTAATAAGTTTAATTTGGTAATCTCAGACTTCAAAGAGCTGAACGACATATCAAAATTAAAAATACTCCTGGGAGAAGGAGACAGGGCATATCTGCTGCCCAATATGTGTCAACATGCCACAACCTGAGGGACAGTGAATGACCGACACACACACACACACACGCAGGCACACACACACACACACACTGTATATACTGTATATATAATTAATGTAAATCAATCTTGGTGTTGTGTTTGTGTTGTTATTTGTTGTGTTATGTCCGAGTGTTTGGACAGATGCTTTGGCAACATTGTTGTTAAACTTTCATGCCAATAAAGCCCCTTTGAATTGAATTGAATTGAACTGAATTGAGAGAGAGAGAGAGAGTGAGAGAGAGAGAGAGAGAGAGAGAGAGAGAGTGCACATCACATGAGTGTTCAAGATGGCAGACGTGGATACATCACACCCAAGGACGTTACATTAAATCTGGACACAGTGTTGGAGGAGGAGCCCTGTTCATTCCTAAGAAAGCTGCTCAGTGGCGCTTTGAAGCCAAAAAAGCTTGACTTCCTGGGTATGAAAATACCCAGATCTTAAGAGTTGTGTGGCTGATAGAGCGTATGTACTAGAGATATCCACCAATACAGCCGGTAAACTTCCTGTTTAGCGCCCGGCTAACTTGAATTGGGATAAAATAGTTTAACCATGCAGCTCTTCTAGACTTTCCAATTTTTATTGAATTGAATGGCTCAAAATATGACAGTGAAACAAGTAATTTCCCAGGGGTTGTGACGCTCAAAAAAATGTATCCACCATTTTACAGATGTCTCTTTCAGAATGTAAGCCTATGGGAAAAAGTTGTTTTGGGCCACAGTCGTGATGATGTTATTACACGGTTTGGCCACTATGAAAACTGACTTTAAAGCCTGGAACTCTTCGTGGGGACTCAGTCATGCCAGGAGCAGGTCAGCGGAGGTGACCACGCAAGACTTCAACGAAACAATGGCAGAGCAGTGCTTGCCAACCTGACACATCTGAGTGAACAATGGCTTGGAGATGATGTTAACTCCAAACAATCTGTTCATCAGAGTGTGTGTGTAGGTGTCTGTGTGTACATGTGGGTTAGTAGAGAGAAAAGAGAGTGAGGGAGAGAAGGAAAAAGAGCTAACTCTCGGCAGAGGAGGAAATGACTGTACAGCTAACACTTGAATCCATGAAGTGGAAACGATCAAATCACACAGCAATCACAACGTTTTACAGTATAAAAGAGTAGCAAATTGGACTTGGCGGTCTACAAATCTGACAAATGCAGCTTAAAGTATGCAATACATGCTATCAATAACTAGTATCTACCCAGACACTAAAGAAAGCCTCACCTGAATATCGCACTGGTGGCATGTGATCTGTCCACCTAGTTAATCCAGCTTGTTTCCTCAGCACAGATCTGTGGTGCGCTTTCAGCCAATGGGAAAGAGAGTTTAGAATCTGGAGAAATGTAAAAACTAGGTGTGACTTACGAGACAGCTTGGGTTGACTCTCTCCTTTGTTTTCATGCTTTGTTAGTGCATAGAAACCTCAACCAAAAGCCTAACCAAAATGTTAGGCTTTTGGTTTTACATGCAGGCCTCTCTATTGTTAGGACATGTGATGAGGTCCCAACAGTAGGGAGGAGGACTTTCAAGAGCCTCAGGAGTTTCTTAAGTAGAGGAGAAAATATTGGAAAGCCAAGGAAGAGAGAGAAATGTCTATAAATGCTGAATGACAGTGAGGTGAGTTAATGAAACACTACAGTTGTGTTTGTGCAGGGATAATGTTTGTGCTCAATCTCATTAGAGATGCACTCAAACCTCTGACCCAATGAAACAACACCATAACAGCAGAAATTAAAGTGATCACAACACTAAGATATTTGGCAACTGTAAAAAAAAAAAAAAAAAGTTTAAAAATATAAAATTAGATAGATAGATTAGTGGTGGGCCTTCTACATGTTTATTCTGTTTCCCTCAGTGATTCACAGACGAACGTGAATATTGTATTGGACTCACGATATGATGTTTTGCATGTCAGAGCTTCCATGATGAGAGCATCATTGACTCTGATGACGAAGACACACCAGAGCGAAGCACATCATCCCATCAGAGAGGACGAAAGGAGGACAACCAGCAGTGTTGAAATGTAATGAACGTCATATAAATACCATCTAACAACATCTGCTTACAAATACAATACAAACTATATTCACAGATATATGTAATCTTCCCAGGACCTCTTAACAGTGGACTTGGCCTTTCACACGTGTAACACACAAGAATTAGTCCGCCCCTCACATACAGCTCGTCTGGCTAATGTCCATACAGCCCAGGGTAGCAGTGTTTGTTTGTAGCCTTCTCCAGTTCAGTCTTTCTTCTCTTGCTCTGTTTGGCAGTACATGCTGCTGTAGGTGCAGCTGCTACTGAAAAGTGTGGCTGTACTTAAAGGAATAGTTCACTCTAGAACGAAATTCAGTCATTATCGACTCACCCTCATGCTGATGAGAAGTCCGGTGTAGTTTCTTATTCCTCAAAGTGCAGCTGGAGACCCGTGGGGGTACCCTCCTGCAGCAAAAATCCATATAACGGCGTCAATGGTGTCCGAGACGAAAAGGTCCATAAAACTACACAAAAACTTTGTAATATTCCTCCATACTGCTCGTCCGCTGCAATCCAAGTGTCCTGAAGTGACGACATCCAGAGTTGACTCGAAACAACGTCATTTAGTACATTTTTCTAGCCTAAACAGTCACTATATTTGCCTGGAGACCTTTTCGTCTCAGACACCATTGACGCCGTTATATGGATTTTTGCTGCAGGAGGGTACCCCCGCGGGTCTCCAGCTGCACTTTGAGGAATGAGAAACTACACCGGACTTCTCATCAGCATGAGGGTGAGTCAATAATGACTGAATTTCATTCTAGAGGGAACTATTCCTTTAATTTGATTGCTCTCTAGATGCTAAGAGATTTTATACAAATATAATAAAAAAGTGCTTCTGAACAGAATTGCCAACCCCAGCTTTAAGTGAAGAACAGGTAGATAATGAGACTGACCTGTCTGTCTGTAATAAGGATTTATTTCTACTTTTAAGATCAACTCTTGGTGTGGATTTAATTCTCAGTCTTTACCTTGGTCTCTGGTTGAATTAAACTGAAACTAATGTTTTACACTTGTTTTGCTGTGTGGGCTAAATCATGGTCCCAGCTTGATAAAGTTTATTTTAAGTCTATTATTTCATTAACACAAAAGCTCTGCGACTTCTGATCCTTACCCCTTCATTTCTTGCTCTTTTGTACCAGAAGATGGCGTCGTTGCCTGTGATTGACTCTAGAAGATCACCATGGACACAGTTGACTATACGTAGTTTTTTGTCGGTAATGACACAACTTACATACAGTGTCATGCCTATGTGTGTTATTACATTATGTTACATTTGTTCTCTCGTGTTCTGTTTCATTTAAAGATGTAATTTTCTCTCTGTAAGGCAGCATGGCGCCGTTTATTCCATAGATGTTCTGCACAAACCTGCAGCAGATGTTGTTACTTGTAGCGTGTGTGAGTGTGTGTGTGTGTGTGTGTGTGTGTGTTTGTGTGTGTCAGTCGCCTGTGTGTGTGTGTGTGTGTGTGTGTGTCTGTCGTCTGTGTATGTGTGTGTGTGTGTGTGTGTGTGTGGGTGGGTGGGTGTGTGTGGGAACCGGATCGTGAAGACGCACGCTGCCTCATTGGCACATGTCCCGGTGGGGTGGAGCGAAGCGGAGCCGCCTCTTGTTATGCGGTCTTGTTTTTGTCAGCCGCACAACAGTGCAGCTGCAGCGACCATCAGCAGCACCGGCCCACACAGCTGCTGGATGAATCGGTGTCTTCTCGGTGGGCGTTATTTTCCCAGGTCGACCACGGGAGCAGGGCGAAGTTCGGATCCTGGATGGTGAATGTATTTGTTCCGAGGGAGTTTGATTGTGGAGAGGACTGCATCACTACAGCCGGTACAGAGGGGGTTTCAGGCTGGTAAAGCGTTGTGATCACCGTTGTTCGTTCTGGCGCTGACACCTCCACACTTTTTCCGAAGCAGTGTTTTGACACCGGAGCTTCTTCGTCGCCAAATGGATGTGAGTCCGTGAGGAGATTACTAATGAACGGCGCCCTGCGTCCTGCCGAGGCGCACCCGTCCTCCGCAACTGCTGAGGGCCACAGCACGACGATTAGTCATCCAGGCACCCGGGCCTGCGCTGCTGCTGCGCACCACCTCAGTCTCGACCTGAAGATTTTACACCCACAATCAAGGGATTAATTAGCGGGATCTGAGCACCAGTTTGATTTCCAATATAGGGGGTGGATAACCTTCCAGCAGCAGCGAAGCAAACGCCAAAATGGGCAATAGTTTCTCAAACATCTCTGCCTTCCAGTCTCTACACATCGTCATGCTGGGGTTGGACTCTGCGGGGAAGACCACGGTTCTTTACAGACTCAAATTTAATGAATTTGTCAACACGGTTCCTACAATCGGATTCAACACTGAAAAGATCAAACTGAGTAACAGCACCGCTAAGGGCATCAGCTGTCACTTCTGGGACGTGGGAGGCCAGGAGAAGCTGAGACCCCTGTGGAAGTCCTACAGCCGGTGCACTGACGGGATCATTTACGTTGTGGACTCTGTGGATGTTGACAGGCTGGAGGAGGCCAAGACTGAACTGCACAAAGTCACCAAGTTTGCGGAGAACCAGGGCACACCGCTGCTGGTCATCGCCAACAAACAGGACCTGCCCAAATCTCTTCCAGTGGCGGATATTGAGAAGCAGCTGGCTCTGCACGAGCTCACCCCCTCCACTACCTATCACATCCAACCTGCATGTGCTATTATAGGTGAGGGGCTTCACGAGGGTATGGACAAACTGTATGAAATGATCCTGAAGAGGAGGAAATCCCTAAAACAGAAGAAGAAGCGGTAACAGCTGCTCATTCTGTGTTTCAGTCACATTTACTGTGAGAAATCTGTGTTGGCCCAAACATTTATACTGTGTGTTGATTTTTAAAAATATCCTCCATCTGGATTAAAGCTGGTCAACGCTGGGAAGCTGTGAATGACACTTTTGCACACATGAGGCCACCTCAGTGGCTGCAGGATATAAAATACTGAATAAGTTAACCAAAAAGACATGTTGAGAAACTTGGAATGACTCTTCAGGTCTCCACCAGAGAGGAAGGCAAACGGGCTGGCCTGTTTATCAGCTGCTTTATTATGGACTTTGAACACAGTTTGACTTGAAAAATTGCTGACTTTTATGGGTTCAAAAATGTGTAGTATCGCTCTGCGATTATGGATGCCATGCTGACTGTTCTTTTAGCATTGAAGTAGCCTTTCCTCCACATGGTGGACTGAGGACTGTTCACTCCTTTGCACTTTTCATATCCTAAAATAAAGTAAAGAACTACACTGTGTTCATAAGAGAGCAGGTCCAGGTGGTTTATGTACTAAAAAGCCAAAATTGAAGTATTTTTGGAATATTAAAAGTTTTAAAATCCATGATTTGGGTAACTTGTTTATTTACATGTGGTCAAAGAAGTAGTGATAATGATGTGGAGCATCAACTGGCAGCAGGAAGTGGGACAATACAAACAACTTAGCACAATAAGGAGCTGTGAATGTTGATCTGATTGATTTCTTTAAACAGGTGGGGATCAAACAGAGAGGTCAAAGGTCACAGAGTCCAGAAGGTTCAGAGAAGAGAGTCCGTCTAATATGTTGAAAAGGTCTCAACACAGATTTACTTCAGTCTTCTGCACCTGAAGTGAGCATTTAGAGCAGGACTGCAGCTTGTTTGTGAAAGTTAGGGATCTGCATTGCGGTGCATTGTTTTCTGTTTCACAACAGTGTTCATGCACACACAGTATGTTCACTATGATGGCTTTCTTACTCATTCAGAATAAGTATAAGAATATAATTCTTACTCATCATTTCCTTATTACTGTAGGCACTTATTTTTTATGTGTTGTAGACAAATATTCCTGTTTCCTTGTCAGGAGAGGAAACATGTCCAGTTGCTGTGTGAACAACAACATGCGGTCTAATTCAGTCAGAAAATGTTTGAATAAGAATTTAGATTTCTGCTCAGATGTCAGGGGTTTATTGTCAATTTTTGCACATTAGTTACAAATTAATATTTTTACAACCCGATCAGCAGTATTTTTATATGCTGTGTTGATGCTCTGGCACAAACACCTATTGGTTAGGGTTAGGAGAGGGTCATGTTTGGGCTTAAATAAAAATATCCAGTGGTGTCACACACACAAATGTTGAAATGTAGGCTCAATATGCTGTTGCTGCCTTGTCAGCCCTCTCGCCTGTGACTCCACCACCATCACCTCTACCTTCTGATAAGAAAGTCAGGTCATAAACATGCAATGTGAACGCAATATGAAACATGTTGTAGAAATGTCTCAATGGTAGCCTCTTTATGACTCATACAAATGTGAATGTATCAGTGGTTTGCAGAAACTTTAAAAGCCAACATTTTATCCTGCTGACTGGGCTGTATTTTTACTTTAGGTCAATCTGCTGAATGTGTTCTCCACTAAGTGATGAACCGGTTTGGTTCATAAAATGTCGAAAATATTAATAAATTAATAAATAAATAAATGTATATTTTATGGAAAATATTTATAAAATATTTAAATAAATTATATTTATTTATGAAATATTCAGATAAGTGGTTTTGTTCGACCAACAGTCCAAAACCCAACAAGTGTTCAGTTTAACATGAGAGGTTGAGGAAAACCAGCTTTCAGTTTTTCATTTCAGAAGCTGGAATCAGATATTTTCTTGTCTTCTTTCTATAAAAACAAAAAACTTAAATGGTGATGATCATCAGAATTGCTGCAGATTTATTTTCGACCAATCCTTCTAACATGCTGTAATTTGTACCCTTATACGAACAATTCTAGTGCATGACTTGTGTTTGTGATATTCCAGTTCAAGCACAAGCAGTAATGTGTTGATCAGTTCAGTGAGTCTTATTTTGTGTTCTCAGTTATCATGAATGAATGTTCCTTAGTCTTTTTTGGATACTATAAGTAAAGTACAAGTATTTCCAAATGTACTTATTTACTTCCATTCTGCTCCACTACATTTCAAAGGGAAATATTGAACTTTTTAATCCACTGCATTTATTTTACAGCTGAAGTTTTAATTGACATAAAAACATATGTACTGTATGTTGGAGCACCTCTCATGCTTGTGGTGGTTTTATTGAACTGCTCTGTTGTACAGTAAATGGCCATTGATCACTGCAAGTGATCAACAACCGCTTCAGTCTGGAATCTTGTTTCCACTATAGTGGGAGTTGCACATTTTTCTGGCAATCAGTGAGGTTAAAAATATAGCTTACCCAGTCTGTTGCAGGCCATATTTTGGCCTTTGTTGTTGCTCAAAAACTGACAACCAGAGAAATGATTGGTCTTAGCTTGAACTGGAGCATGTGCAGATTGTTTAAATAACCCATATGTTATTATTCACTAAAGTTAGGAAAGAAACATTTATTTAAATGTATTTATGTTTTTGTTTTTTTTTACAGTTGGCAAATATATCAATGTTGTGATCACTTTAATTCCTGCTGTTATAAGGCTGATCCCCTAAGAGACACGCTCACATCTCCAACACAACGCAATAACGCTAGAACGGCAGAAATTAAAGTGATCACAACACACATTTGGCAACTGTAGAATTGTTTTTTAAAAATGTAAAAATGCAATATCAGTTATTATTACAATCTTCCATCAACAGAATGATCACACAAGCAACAGTGTTTACAGTGTTCCCCTCTTCAAATATAGCACTTCTCAGTGGTGTGCTCCATTTAAAAAAATGGTTTTACTCGTAATATGAAATGGATTATACAGGCCTACTTAAATTACCACCATATACATATGAGTAAATAAAATACAATCAGAATGTAAACAGGTTACTGCGTATGTAAGTCTGTGTTTTAAGACATTTTGCAGGCTTATTTCAAAGTATGGCTTACAAATTATCCACCAGAGATGTTCCTTACATCAAATAATCTTTAATATGTCTAAATGGTGACTAAATTCTATGATTAGGCCAGTCGATGTCATTGTCAGTTTCCTGCCCATTATCACTGAGAGTGCATTTTTATTTCTTTTATTGATCAACCAATCACAGCTTTAAAAAGAATGTGTCACACCGAGCAACAGTATCAACCACACCTGCTCTTAACCCTCAGATAAAAGATTCTGTCCATTCCTTGCTCAGAGTTGCTCTAAGAAGTTTTCCAAAGCTAGGACTTGCTGGAAAATGTTAAGGCTAAGTTCAGAGCTCTCTGAGAGTATTCTTAGGATGTTTTTGAATATGGGCCAAGGTCTGTAACAATTTGTCAGATGTAATTTAGGAGCTAACTACAAACACAACTCAGTATGGTATAACAATGATCCTACCCTCTCACTGAAGTAACAGTGCAGAAACAAGTGATGGGGGGCTTGCCAGTTGCCAGATGCAGAGTCACACTGTCTGAAGTGGCCGTGTGTAGGGATCGGTTTGGAATTGGGCCTCGGTGTTGGAGGGCTTTATAGCCCACTCCCCCTTAAGGCAAAGTGGTTTGGAATGACACTCATTGAATGTTGTTTGCCTGGGTTCCCTCCGGGTACTTCATCCCACAGTCCAAAGACAGGAAGGACAGGTTAATTGTTAACTCTAAATTGCCTGCCAGTGTGAGTGTGAATGATTTGTCTCCATATGTCAGCCCTTTGATGAACTGGCAACATATCCAGAGTGTATCCACTCACCAATGCCCAGCTGGGATCGTCCGTCCCCAGATTTTTTTTTTCTTACTTCAGTAAAAGTAATTGCAAAGTGTTAGTTGTAAAGTGTATGAAGTGTCTGAATTGAAGTACTGCGTGAGGAAGAGAAGAGTTTAATTGGCTCTTGGGTGAACACCTCAGTACATTTATTCGAATACTATCATTTGAAGATGGGTGTGGTCTTGTGTAGTCACAGTTGTGATGCTATCATGCTGACAAACAGGCAGACAGACAGACACATAAAGACCTGGCAAAGTACTGTAACTCAGTACAACATTGTAGGTGGGTGATAAGTAATGTCTTAGGCCACCTGTGTTGTGCCATTTGTTTATGGAGAGTTTGTTTTGTCTCCCCAATGTACAAATCTGTGCAGTCCTGGCTGCATTGAACAGCATAAACTACATAACTCTGTTTATGCCTGGGTGTTTTGTCTTTAGGATGGACACGTTTCTGCCTCAGTGTGTTGGTAGGTTTGAAGTGAACCAGGATATGATGTTTATTGAAGATCCTCCTGAGTTTCTCAGATGTTCCTGCGACATAGAGAATGATGATGTTGAAGTACCAAAAAAAGCTGTGTTTTGAGTGGGCTTGCATGCAGGAATTGCCTTGTTTGTACAGAGAATCCAAACAACAAACATCTGTTATTTATCATTAAAACCTTCATGTCTCTTCCATTGAAAAAGTCTTGTGTTTTAAACAAGCATGTTGAAGAAAACAGAAAACCCATGACAAATAAATGAAATGAAGTAGTGACAACAACCACTGTGTAGGACATTCATCATAGAAAGCTGCTGTGCCTGGTGACTCCTGCAGCTGTTATTGTGTGTTCAGAGTGTTGATAAGCCGTGTATTGTTCGGGTGTCTCTGGCACAGATAGGGTCATGCTCTTGTTGTTCTGTCTCCTCTTCACTGTATGTACTAAATGAGGTTTGGGTATGAGTCCATGTTTGGGTATGAGTCCAACAAAATACAACAGCATGCTGGATCCCCACCACCTGAGGGGATGAAGTTGCCATCAACCAGTGATAACCTCTGCTCAAATAGTGTGAAAGCAAGACAGCATGGACAAACATAGCCTATAGCTGTCCCAAAGTTAACTTATCATTTGAGGTCACTAAAGCAATTATTGAGCCTATTAGACTGTATATACAGTATATATGAAAACATCAAAGACGTTATGTTACTCCATCATTTTATATTTTTTGAAAATAGCTGATTATTTTTTTCTTTTCACTGGCTGTAACATCACATTCAGTGGTTTTATTTTATAGTTGGATATTTATACTGTGTTGATTTTAAAGTTTTCTATCTTTGATACCTTTGTAAGTTACAGCTTGTAATGGCTTGGTTACATGCTACTTACATGGCTTGGTTGCATATTAGATGATCTTGTTCTCAGTGTGTGGACAAAGTATTAATACATTTGAAATGCTAATTTGTAGACTATAAATAGACTATTTAAATGAATACATTTTGTACATGATCCTTAGGGTTTCTTGGAAGCTCAGGACAATTTCAACACAATTCAGTGAAAAACACTCAATTGGTGAGGCTTTGAATACACAGACAAAGAAAATTAAATTTAGCTCAGTGAGCCAAACCTCAAAAATTCATAACTAAAAGTATGAATTTCCAGGGTCCCTTTAATTTAATAGTTCGCTTTACATACCAACTCATCTAGGACCTCCCAGTTCATGTCATATTGAAAAAAACATGTAATGACCCATATGTAACTGAAGTCACGTTCTGTTTGTGATGTTGATTAGTTAAAATAACTCACTTAAAAGCTGATGCAATAAAACAGCTGTAGAAGATCATCAAAAATCAAGTTGTTTAAAGTTCCCATAAATGGCTAGTGGAGTGCTATTAGCTTTAGCATATTTGAATGTGAATGTGTGTTATGCCTCCCACCATGGAGCAAGCAGTCCACAAATTGAGTTAGGGGTAGAGCCAGCGTCTAATCGGAAGGTCGCTGGTTCGATTCCCCTGGTCTGCATGTCGAAGTGTCCTTGGGCAAGATACTGAACCCCAAACTGCTCCTGATGTGCTGGTTGGCACCTTGCATGGCAGCCACCGCCATCAGTGTATGTATGTATGAATTACTGTGGACAAAAGCGTCTGCTAAATGCCCTAAATGTAAATGTACATACAATCAAAATACAAGGGCAAATATAGAAACAATAAAATACTGTATACAATAAAATGCTTAAGTAGCTATAAGAGGTAGTAAAGTAAAATATAATAAAATAAAAGACTGAGGTAGAAGCGAAAAGGTAATTGGAACATAAGGTGCGAGAGGATAAGGTTCAGTATTTAGAGTAATTATAATTTAAAGCGCATTATTTGAGTGTTATGGAGTGAGCATTATAATGTCTGATGGCACCAGGAACGAACAATGTCCTTCGCTTTGATGCCCACACCCCAGGACACCACAGCGAAGAAGATGGTGCTCGCAACAGCAGACTGATAGAACAAATGGAGCATCCGGTTGCAGACATTAAAGGGCCTGAGCCGGGGCCCTTCTTCTAGACCGCCTCCGTGTTTGTAGACCACTCCAGTTTATTGTCTAGCACAACACCCAGAGTTTGTACTTTTAAACATGTTTTACTGTTTCGTCGTGTTCACTTTCAGCTGTTTCAGGGGTCGTGTTTAGTTACTGCTGGTGAAAACACAATTTTTCTTGTAATGCTGTTCCCCCTAAACACAATACTCAACTCATCAGACCTCTAACTGAATCTCTTTAGTTTCTCTCGACCTGTTGTTCTTTCAAACATCTGCTGTGTTTTACTGTTTCGTCGTGTTTACTTCCAGCTGTTTCGGGAGTCATGTTTAGTTACTGCTGTAAAGCTGTATGACTAAATAATGGGTGGCTTTTATTGCAAAGAAGTTATAAGAGATGAAACGAGTTTGTAATTGAATTAGTGGAGGCACTTTGTTAGCAGTGATTCTTCGATATTACTGTGGGGATCGGGACGAGCGTGTCATTGCTTTAAGACACATCTTCAAGCAGGTAGCCCAGCTATGGTGGAAATGCAAAACCTAGCTGCGAGTCAAACTGAGTAGAGCCAGGCCGGCAGATGTGATGGAAAAACAGCAATAGATGCCAGGACCCAAGGATTCTCAGCAGAACATTGCATTGTAACACGATGATCTGTGTTATTCACATCACCTGTCAGTGGCTTTAATGTTGTGGTTGATCAGTGTATGTATTGTACAGGTGAGATATAAAAGAGGACATATGTGAGAAATACACTTTAACATGGATTTTGACATCCACTTCAATTCAATTCAGAACAAATGTTTTTTTGGCTCTTTGTAAAGTTTGATCACATACATACATATCCCAAAGCTATAGATTGATTTCAGTCAGTGTTGAATCATTTCACGTAAACAGTAAAGTATGCCAATTTCTTGTTTCGATATTCTGTTCTTAAGTTCTTCAAACAGTCAGATCCCCTGAAAACCCTAAAAATATCACTGTCTGATTCACCTGTTTTGTTGAGAATATGCAATGCATTGAATGTAATCTATTATGTATCGTTGCAGATGTGAGTTCAGACACAGGCAGTGAGGTTTTCCACTCTTTGTTCTATGTTGTGTGCTGGTTTATTCCCTCTGTGCTGTGATGTGTTCAGCAGCAGACTGAAAAATGTGTCATCCTGCTGCTCAGTTTAGTCTGAGAGCAGAAACATGCCTGTATATGGAGACGCGGCCTTCAGGGGCACACTGGCTCCTCCAGCCACAAACACTAAAAGTCCAGACCTTTCATCTTGGCAGCAGGACTTGGCTTCCATTAGCTCTGTGCGTCTGGGCTTGCATTCACACACACACACACACACACACACACACACACACACACACACACACACACACACACACACACACACAGGAAATGGCCATCCATTCTTTTGACTTCCTGCTTAGTAAAGTGTAGATGAATTATGCATTATATCGGATGACAAAGAAGGCCTGTCAGACTTTGCATAATCAAACAGCAGCTCCGTAAGCTTGCCAGTTGACATCTATCATCGGCAAGAAGAAAAAACACATGCATGGTCAGGTTGTATGCAGCTTAAAGTATCATCTAAAATTGTCCTCTACCATGTTAACTCTTCCTTGGTATTCATCGTGGAGGAGCTTCTTTCTCTTGAAACATGAATTTTTCCAGTGATACACTGTTATCGCCATGGTGAAAGCAACTTGGCAGCTAGCATCCAGAAACACACTGTAACACTACTCAATTTAAGTGCCTTAATTCTTTTTAATGACAGCATACAATACAGCGTTGCAAACTCATTAACAACTATACAATCATACAAAATGTGAAAAAATCTTCACTATCAACACTAAAACCAGACACCTACCACATGATAAGCTGAATCAAATAATAATAATAGGCTGCTCTTGTTTTCCATTGGAACAATTACTAATCATGCTTCTTGTTCGGCATTTCTGATTGGCTGCTGTTTTTGATACCTAATTAAGGCCTTGAATTTAAATTGCTAACAATCTCTGATTGGCTGCTGTTTGTGATGCCTAGGTAGGACCTGAGTAGTAGGAACTCATTATTCCAAAGGATTATTATTTTCTTTGCACATTTACATGAACATTGCACACAGATTCTAGTGTATTCTTTCTTCTAGTGTATAAAGCATTTCTATTCTACTGTATCTTACTTATTTGAGATTATTTTTATTTTATTCTATTTTGCTGCTGCTTTTTGTTACACACAACAAAAAGCCACATGTCAATTGAATTTCTCTCACGATCAGTAAAGGTACATTTTATTTGATCTTTCCGTCTTTTGTTTTTGTTGTTATAATTATTTGCCAAACTCACAATTTTGGTGGGCTAAAGATATTCAACTCATGAAACCTTGTAAACTTTTAAACTCTGTATAAATTCAAAACTGTTATGGGTCTCATGCACAGGTGTGGCAAAATTTTCACCTCTAATGAGTTTGCATGGGCCTACGAGTTTCACCTACAAGTATGAAACGAGTATGAAATTTAGTAGGCGTGTGAAACACCTCTAGACGTACAAAAGTGTCTCTTTGGGTTGACGCTTTACGGTGCACAGGATGTCACCATTTTAATTTTGTGTGAAATCTGGTCAAGACAAAGTTCCCATGTCCCATACTTTAACAAACTGCTCCTAGACACTTAATTTAAATGACCTCAATCTTGGTGAGTGCAATCTAAAAAACTTTGCAATGCTACATCGCAAAGCTTTTGAGTTTTCATCATAGCTAAAAAAAATCATTGTCTAATCTGCTCTACATTTCACATGTTTTATCGGGGTCCTGGCCTGAGGACATCTGCATTCTAAAAAGGAATCATTGCGCTGTGATGAATTTCGACACTTCGCCCTGAAACAGGAAGTTGTTGTCATTCAAATATACCAGGCCTGTCAAGCAATAAAAAAAAATCAAATTAATTACAAGCTTAGTGATGAATTTGCTGTACACATTTAAAAATATTTCAGTGCAAATAGATTTTTTAAATATATTTTAAGCTTGAAGTACTCCAGTGGTTAGGAAATTCCTTGTTGCAAAATTGCACAAAACAGTGCTCCTGTCAACTCCTTTGGCTCACAGCTGTGTCTCTGGGCTAGAGAGAGCGGATCGGCATGCTCTATGCCACCCCGGCTTGAATGACTTGGTTTCAGCAAGCCGGTGTTTGCCACCAGACTGCTCGTTGAGGGGCAGCCTGCAGTTTAGACATCCAGCCTGTCCACTCTCTCTTGCCCAGAGACACTCTGGCAGCGCAGAGAGGCTCTGGAGGAGGAGTATAATCAAAGAAGAGCAGCAGCCGGCTGGTCAGGGGGGACTACAACAGCGAAAGAGTGCAGAGTATTTATTGGGGAAACTTCAGGTCACAATCACCGTTATCAGCACCGCCACTAAGCACCAGACGAGAAGCTGGAAAATGTAATGCTTCCAAGCAATCTGATCACAGTTGTTGCGGTCCATCTTGCTGCGACGTGCAGTTACATTTCTGGGGAGGTGCATCTCAGGCTACGGCGTAGGGCATGCAGAGGCTTAGAATTGACCAATAGGAGCCATGCAGGCCGCATGGCTCCTATTGGTCAATTTCTTTTCAGTTTTGCAGGCGCTAGAGAGAATGGATTTATGGATTTATGTAACACTTCATGTTCCTCTGAACAGAAACTCTCAGTCTTGCTGTGTCAGCACTAGTTACTTGCAGCGCTAGTTACTTGTAGCTCGTTACACCGGTCCATTTAGGTTTTACTCCGTGCTCTGTCATCCGCCAAACACCTCCGGCTGCATTTTGAGTGCAGCACGGCGCATTGTGGGACAGCTGGAGTTGCGAGACCGAGGATTTCCCGTGATAATTACAGAACCACACACAACCGCAGTTATGCGCAGTTATATGCAAAAACAACATCAAACAGACAAAGGGTCAGTGTTCCCAACCAAAGGATTAGAAGAAGTGCTTGGATTTGTCTCTTTTTTGAGATTTTTGTGCTAGCATCAACACGGAGTGTTTTATTATGAAAATGAACCAGATGTTATGATGTTGTTTCGTTGTCTGACTTCCTGTCTGCTCTGTGCTGAATTCGGCTGAATTGATGCGCCATCTTGCATATTTGCTACGGAAGGGTCCGGACTGCTGGAGCTGCAACAGTGTAGACACGCAACGCAGCGGAGCCAGTGGATGTACACACACAGACTAGAGTGAAACCTATCAGTTCTGCTGCCGTGGCGGATCGGAGATGGACCGAACACGGATCTGGTGGAATTTAGGGGTGACTGCGGCTGATGTTCATCATACTAGTTTTCTGACTGTGGCCGTTCAGCTATGTGCTGCTTCTTGCCATTCTGCTAAAACAAGAAAAAACAAACTCTCCTCGAAGACATCACAATCCTCTGCATCTGCTTTGATAAAAAATGAAGACATCTTCATCTGCATCTGTTTTAGACAGTGATGCAGACTTTCACCTAAAATTACCTAAATCAGAATTTAGACAAAATTTCACTTCAAAATTTGAAGTGAGTCAGACTCATGACCACTGAATCAATGGGATTTAAACTCACCTCACCTCATGTTGGTGTGGAACAACCTTACCTCTGAAACACGGTTTTAGGAGCAAGGATACTGCAGAGAGCAGTAACCAGATCACTTGAAGTGCATGAAATCACACACACACTCACAACCGCCTAGTGTGTCTATATGCCTCTGTCAGTCTGATGGCTTTATTGCCTGTTTGTGGCACACCTGGTCCTGTGTCCCAGTTATTAAAAGACTTTGATCCATTAACTTTGCAGGTGTGGGCTTTTACAACAGGAGGTGCATTCTACTAATGGTTCTCTCTCTCGTCCTCTTGTCAACAAAGCCTGAGAATATTGTGACTTCAAATGTGACTTCACATTTTTGGCAGTGAAAGATGCTGAAAAAGCTTCTCCTTGGTTATCTTGTTGTCTGTGGACAGTCCTCAGTTCTGTAGCTCAGGAGGTAGAACGGGTTGTCGAATAACTGGAAGATTTCTGGTTTGAATCGATCAATTACGCAATTGAGCAAGATACTGAGCCCCAAATTGCTCCTGATGAGCAGCTGGCACCTTGCATCTCAGCCTCTACCATCAGTGTATGAATGAATGGGTGAATGTGACAAGTGTTGAGTCAAAACTGTGTCAAGTGTTGAGTCAAAACTGATGCTTTCCAACAATACACACTGCTATTGTGTAAATATCTCTTAAAGAGACTCATTTAAACACTGCTGTGATAAATTTTAAAACACTCACATCAAAATACTATTTATGTATGTTCTGGCTTCATGACGCCATATTATATTTCTTACTTTCAGGCGCTGAGAGTTGGCAGCCTGATGCAGCAGCTCTGACTCACTTTCTCTTATTTTGAGATATGGAAAGGTGCCGGCCGAAGGAAGAAAGCTGGTGCAAAAGTCAGAGAGAGGATCGAGAGGGACAGGAATTTTTCAGAGGTAGTTATCTCATTAGACGCGGAAAAAGCATTCGACCGGGTGGAATGGAGCTATTTATTTGCCGTTTTGAAAAAATTTGGTTTTGGGGAAAAATTCACTTCAATGGTCCGCCTTCTTTATTCCTCCCCACAGGCTTGTATCTGTACTAATACTTTGCATTCTTTATATTTCCCCCTTTCCCGAGGAACTCGTCAGGGCTGTCCCCTGTCGCCTCTGTTATTTGCAATAGCCATTGAACCCCTCTCTATAGCTCTAAAAGCATCCCCATTGATTAAGGGTATTCGTTGTTGGGGTAATGAACATCGTGTATCCTTGTATGCGGACGACCTATTAATATATGTTACTGATCCAGTTTCCTGTGTACCAGAAATATTAGATATACTGCAAAAGTTTGGCGATTTCTCTGGGTATAAATTAAATTTCACAAAGAGTGAATGCTTTCCCCTCAACAGTTCGGCATCAAGGATCATCCAAGGAGAACTTTCTTTTCATTTCTCTAAAACTGGTTTTAAGTACTTGGGTATAAAAATCAATCGCTCTTTGAAGGCGTTATATAAAGAAAAGTTTACTACTCTGGTGGAAAAAGTGAGATCAGACCTCCAAAGATGGAGGGTCATTCCATTATCTTTAGCCGGACGAGTCCAATGTGTAAAAATGAATGTTTTGCCCCGAATCCTTTATCTTTTTATATGTTTGCCTCTTTTTCTTCCTAAATCTTTTTTTCGCACAGTTGACAGTTTGATCTCATCCTTTATATGGAGAGGCCGCCCTCCACGTATAAGCAAATCCCTTCTTCAGAGAAGAAGGCCGAAAGGGGGCTTAGCGCTTTATGTTTTATTACTGGGCAGCAAACATCCAAAAGATCATTTCTTGGCTATATCACCCAGACATAAATTGGTGTCAGATGGAGGCTGATTCCTGGTCATTTTCTCTTCAGGCTCTTGTCTGTGCTGCTTTACCGTCACCTCCTTCTTGTCACACTTCTAGTCCCATTGTTGCTTCTACACTTAAAATTTGGACACAATTCCGTCGACATTTTAAATTCAGAGACCTCTCCCTGTTGGGTCCTATTTGTAATAATCATTTATTTTTGCCAGCTAAGTTAGATGCTACCTTTGGGCAGTGGGATAGAGGGGGATTCAAATATTTTAGTGATCTTTATATCGATGACACCTTTGCTAGTTTTGAGACTCTATCGACTAAATTTGCCCTGCCAAACTCAAACCTTTTTCGATATTTTCAAATACGCCAATTTCAAAAAACCCAAAATCCACAATTTCCACTGTTACCACCCAAATCCGGTATGGATACTCTTCTTGAGACTCCTCCTAGGCTTAAAGGGCTTATCTCATGTTTATATAATCAAATTCTATCTTTTAAAGACCATGCTCTTAACAATATCAAATGCGCCTGGGAGAAAGAGTTAGGTATGGAGTTTGATCAGGACTGGTGGGAGAGGGCTACTGCATGTGTCAACTCCTCTTCCTCCTGTGCCCGACTGAGTCTAATCCAATTCAAGGTTTTGCACCGACTCCATCTCTCTAAATCTAAACTGTCAAAAATGTATTCTGAAGTGGATAATAAATGTGACCGCTGTGCACAACCCCCAGCTGACCTAACACACATGTTTTGGTTATGCTCTAAATTGATAAACTTCTGGTCCTTTTATTTTGAAACAATCTCTGAAATCACGAGAGTGGAGGTCCTGCCGGGTGCAGGGATAGCCATTTTTGGAACGCCTGATTCAGCTAAAAACTTTACATCGTGGCAGTTAAACATTATTGCTTTCAGTTCCCTTCTTGCTCGCAGAAGAATACTACTTCTTTGGAAGTCCTCTGCACCCCCTTCGTCATTTTCCCTGATAGAGGTTATGATGATGTTCCTTAATTTAGAAAAAATCAAATTTGCTCTTTGTGGATCAGCCCAGAAATTCTATTCCACCTGGCAACCCCTCTTATCTTATTTTGACCGACTTACAGTGCTTCCCCAGGATTAAGACCACATATACCCTATGAATTATTCTGATGCTGTGTATCTGTGTGATCTCCAGTCGGGAAAATGTGTGACATATTACTGAATGGTTTATGTGAAGCTCCTTAACTTATTTTATGTGTAGGTATATGTGTACGTATGTATGTATGTATGTATATATGTAGGTATATATATGGATATATATGTACATAGCAGTACTATTGTGTATTTTATTTTATTTTATTTTTTATTTATTTATTTATTTTATTTTTATTTTTTTTATTTTTTTTGGCAATAGGTGACGGTGGGGTGGGGGGGGTGAACTATCAAAAAAAATAAAAATAATGGAGGAACAACTATTTCTCTTTCTGTAGAAAGTAATCTTTTTCTTTTTTTACTCTGTACATATGTTGCTTATCCCAATAAATATAAATTAAAAAATAAATTTAAAAAAAAGAATTTATTTAATTTGTCTCAAGCAGTATGGGAGTTACTAATTTATCTTTGAAATTTTTGTTTTTCTACTAGACTGGAGCCTTCCTGCCCTGTTCATAAGACACCAACATATATTGTCTGTCAAAAAATGTCTGCTGGAGCTGTTTGAGGTGTGCCCTGTCTGTCAGTGTGTTTCAGACGTGCAGACAAGAAGGATAGGCACATTCCTCTCTGTAGAACAGACATGCCCACATTGTCAGTTCTTCAGAAAATGGAACAGCTAGCCAATTCTGGGAAGCACACCTGCAGGAAACCTCCAGCTTTCAACTGCAGTATAAACCACAGGTGCATCTTTCTTAAAACTTGAAAAGGTAATGGATTAAGACTTCACTATGTAATTTTATTAGTTTTGCATATCATATTGCTATATGTTGTATAGAGCAGTGCTTATGACACATCTTGTCTGTCTGTCTGTCTGTCCTTAGATCTTCCGGGCAAAGCAGCTGAAGATGTTTCAGTATGACACTTTTCGGCGTCATTCACGGACATACATAGAGCCTGCCATCATACACACGTGGAAGACTGTGCAGGACGGCATGATGGAGCAGCTTAGTCAGCAGGAGAGTGTTATCCTAGGTGGCGACTTGAGGGCTGACTCACTAGGTATACAAGACTCTCTGATACATTTTACTCTAATGTTTTAGTTTAGAGAAGTGGTTACTATGAAGTACAACAAAGTGATATGTAAAATGTAATTTTTGTGAAATGATGCATTTATTTTTGAAGGCCACTCTGCCAAGTTTGGCAGTTACTCAATGATGGACCTGAGGAGCAACACTATTATTGACATACAGCTGGTTCAGGTGAGTTAAAAGGTGTGATCTGTATTCAAGTTAACTAATCTGTGTTTAATGAGTGCTTTTAAAAATCATATTGTTTAATAGACTGTTGTGTTCTGTTTTTGTGTTTTTCTGATCAGAGCAACGAAGTTGGTGGAAGTTACCACGTGGAGAAAGAAGGTCTGAAGACGAGCCTTGCTTACATTGGACAGCATTGTCACAGACCGTCACCCTCAGATCCAGAAGTTCCTGAGGGAGGCCAACGTGACACAGTACTACGATGTCTGGCACATGGAAAAAGGTATTCGTTACTGTGTTTGTGTGTTAGAGGGGGAAAATCAGGATAAAATGCCCTTGCTCACAGGTCCACACAGTATATTTTCTTATTATCATAATTACTAATGTGTTACATGGTTAGAGTTATTTTGTATTCAACATATACTGTTTATCTGAACGTGACTGAAATATTGTTTTAATAGGACTGTCCAAGAAACTGGTCAAGATAGCCCAGAACAAAGATTGCGAGAAGCTGAAGAAGTGGCTTCGCAGCATAAAGAACCATGTGTACTGGACAGCAGCCTCCTCTATGTCAGGGCCAGAGAGACTGGCTAAAGCCGCGTTCAGACTGCAGGCGAATCTGATTCAAATCAGATTTCTTCTCAAATCAGATTTTTAGGGCTGACTGTCCACACTGTTTTTAGCAAATGTCCAAATCGGATTTCGCTCTGTTCAGACTGGGCCACATTTATTGACCGATCTGACAGGTTGCTGTAGCAACGACGTCGAAGCGGAGGCGTCATCCAGCGCGTGTATTGTGTGACGTCATATAATTGCGACAGCGACAAGAAAAACAACAACAAACAAGATGGAGGCAGGTCACATCAGTATATTGGCCTTATCACTGTCCAGTAGGGGTGCAGAACATCTCAGACGCACCAGACATCTTCAACACCGGAGGAGGCTAGTAGGGTTATATAGAGCAATACTTCGTGCTGCACTCACTGCAGGCGTTACTGTGCAGCGACAAGTGTGGTGCCACCCGAAGAGCTATGACTGGTGGGAAAATGTAGTCCTTGGCAGTTTTGACGACAACCAATGGCTTGCTAATTTCAGAATGTGCCGAGCAACGTTTGATATGCTGACTGATCGCCTACAACCAAGGCTCACACGTCTGGACACGCACCTCAGGCAGGCAATAGCGGTGGATAAACGTGTCGCAGTTACCCTGTGGTGGTTAGCCACAGGGTCAGGGTACCGCACCGTTGCGCACCTTTTTGGCATCGGTAAGGCAACAGTGTGCGTGGTTGTCGTTGAGGTGTGTACGGCCTTGACTGCTCTGCAAAAAGAGTACATCAAGATTCCTGTGGGAGATCACCTGCAGCGCATCGTCCGGGGCTTCCTAACGCGATGGGGCTACCCTCGCTGTGGGGGATGCATTGATGGGACGCACATCCCGGTGATAGCACCCCAACACAACCACACCGAATACTTCAACAGAAAAGGATGGCATTCAGTTATCCTACACGTGGTGTGTGATCATCAGTCCAGGTAACAGTTATTGTTTTTACTACTACTTAGCAATAGGATGCTAATCTGGAAAAAATGTCATGTTTATAGCGACTTTTGAAATAGGTCCCTGCTCATCACTGTGGGCACATCAACTCTGCAAAAACTCAACATCTTACGAAGAATATTTGTCTTATAACATCTGTCAATGTAATAAGGGGGGAAAAATTACTCCATTGACAAATTTGTCTACTTATTTCAAGAGAAAATGTGCTTGAAACAAGTGAAAATTGTCTAAAAAACGGTTACTTTTTAGGTGATGAAGCTTATCTTAGGTGTAATTAGATTTGTTTGGACTAGAAATAAGACATTTTGACTAGAAATAAGACAAATATTCTTGGTTTGATTTTGAGTCTTTGCAGTGAAAACATAGCCTAATGAAGCATTTGAAATGGTAGCCTATTACTGTCATTAATATCCATCTGTAGTATGCAGCATAATATATAAATTAAAGTTATTATTATTATTATTTGAATAACTACATCTTTCTCTATCCATGGTATGTTATCATTGCCACAGGTTCACAAACATCAATGTGGGATATCCAGGGAGTGTTCACGACTACAGGGTGTTGCGGAACTCTGACCTTTACAGAAGAGGCGAGGGGGGAACTCTCTTCCCACAAGTGTTGGATCATGAAGGGATACCCAGAGGGTGGCTGTCAGAGGACCAACGCCACTTCAACTATAGTCTGAGCAGAGCCAGAATGACGATTGAGTGTTCATTTGGAAGACTTAAGAGCAGATGGCAGTGCTTGAGCAAGCAGCTGGATGTGGACATCATGAATGTGCCTTATGTCATCACAGGTACCTACTGATAACTTACTGTGTATGTCATTCTTTTCTTTAGTCTTTCTTATTCTTAGCATATAGGAGCCAGCAATAACTGTTCAGTATACAGTGCCTCTTTTGACATACATGTGACAAATAAATGTGAAACCTTATGAAACAAAAACCAAGGAGGTCTTGCTGTTTTGAAAAATACAGACAACTAGGAAAAAAAATACTGAGGCACTCCTGTCTCCAGGTAAAAGGATATAAAGTAAATTTATTCAGAGCAAGGCAGCAAGACAGACCTACACATATCAACCAAAGTCTTCTTCAGGGTCTGACAAACAACACATCAATTTAAATTAAATACAGGCGAGGGTAGCATTCTGTTTGACACAAATACGTAAACAACACAGGGCGCTGAAGGTGCAGGTCATGTGGATGTGTCAAACAAAGAAAGTGCATCTCAGAGAGCATGTAAACATATAAGAAAAAAACAAACTAACAACCTCCACATCATTAAAGTCTAATAATAATGTCACTTTACCTTTACAGCTTGCTGTGTTCTACACAACATGTGTGAAGTACAAGGGGATGTTTGTGAAGACCAGGATGTCTTTGAGGACAACCAGGAGGATGCACTAGAACCAGAACCAATGACAGAGTCCAATGACAACGCTGAGAACCTTGTCAGGCCACAGAGAGTGAGGGAAGCACTTTCACGCTATTTCCATGAAGTGTCTAACTAGGGTTACTTTATGAGGACTACAGACACCTTGCCTTCAGTTATCTAAATATGTTCCTGCATTATTTTCACCTTTACAAATACCCACGTGAGAGGAAAAGAGGAACAGACTAGCTTTTCTTTTTTTTTTTACTTTGTCTTCATTAAAGTGCAACTTGAACATTCAAAGTGCATTCACAGCTAACTTCCCTGTTGTTCACTGGCAGTGAAAAACCTTTTTTTCTGTAAACAAAATGTGTATTTTTATGTAAAAAAACTGAACTGAATACTTGAATATATTTTTTGTATTATTGAACAAGTTTGCATTCCTAAAACTGTTTGCTTCACTTTAAAGCTTCAACTGAAAAATCAGAAACTGCCTAGTTGTTTGGCCGACCTATGTTTGGCTATCATGAGGAAAAGTAAGTTGGTCGTCTAAGAGGTCTTGCAAATAAGATGTTTGAGGTAGGGTATGTAGAGGCTGAGGCATACTTGGCAGATATGTGTGCTGCTGGGTGCGAGACCCCTGTTGATAAGGTGGCAATACTGGCTGGAACTCTGGTGGTTGGTGTGATGCTCCTGGGGGAAAGGAAGAGTGGTGGCTGGGAGGAACTGGGGGACAACGCTGAGATTGTCCATCCTTGATGAGCTGGCCAAGAAAGGTCATCATCGCCATTTCATGTTGGTGCTGTGCGGCCTGCATCTGGAGTAACACATGATTGTCCTTTTCCAGCACCTCACCCATTTTTTTTGCGAAAACATCCAAAGCTGCCTCCATCTTGTTTTTTCACTTACGGCTTGTTGTGGTCCCTGAAAAGGATAGAGATGTTATAGACCAATTTTGCTTCTTTTTTTTTACCCCTTTTATTGTCTGTCTGTCTACCCCTCCTACTGTGTCTACAATATATCTACCAATTGTGTCTGTCGATCTGTCTGTCTACCCCTCCTAAAGTGTCTCTCTGTCTGTATACCCCTTGAAGCGTTGGTTAGTTATGAACATAAATCCATGGTTTGTGAACCTACAGTACTGTAACTACTAAGCAGGTTGTACTTTAAGTTAATGAAATATCTTGAGTGCAGCATATTATGTCATGAAGGTAATCATAACCCACAACCCCAACATTAATGACATATGCTGCTTTCAGCAGATATTTCAATCACTCAAAATCAAAATTGCAACTACTAGACTATCACAAATTGTCACTTGATAATTAAACAATAGCTAGTAATTGATCTGATGCATCATAACATGTTTATGAATATGACTTACCACGTTCTGGTAAGAACGTGGTAAGTCTGAGACACATCTCAGTCTGAACAGTTTCAAATGCGATTTGAAACTACCTCCCGGAGGTGGTTTCGATCCGGTTTGCAAAAATCGGATTTCATGTGATTTGTGACTGTTCGGACTTCAAAAAGAGCCATCCGGTTCCAATCTGGATGGGCTAAAAATCGGATTTTGGCTGGCACTCTGAACGCAGCATAAGTGGACCTCCATTCTTAACCATGTCCAAGATGTCCACACACATCAAGATCCTGCTTTCCCCCAGTGCTTGCATCCGCAGCGCACCTCAAGGGACAAGAGCAAATGGTTGACAGCAGGTAGATACACAAACAAAATTGTGTGTAAAATGTGTTTTTTTTTTTTATATCTAACACCAGCTTTCTGCAGGCTAGAAAAGGCGTTGACTAATAAGAGAATTCTGAAAGATGTGGAAAAGCTCAGCCCTCACTATCAGACCTCATCGCTGGAGGCATTTCACAGCATCATTCTGCGATTTGCACCCAAGAATGTTGTCTTCCCATACCTTGGAATGTTATGCAGGTGAATAAACCAACACTATCTGTTTAGTTCATTATAATTTAGTGTGCTTGCTAACATTTTTAAAGTACTATTTTTCCACCCAAGATTCTACCTGGCTGCCCTGCATTACAATGAAAATGCTGGCCGACCACAGGCAACATCTACAAGTGGAGAGCTGCTGTACAGAGTCAACTTCCCCAAATCAAAACACGGAGAATGCACTCCTGAGCCTGTGAAAGCAGAGCCAACATTCCGTAAGTTTTACAATCTTTTATTTAAACCCCACAAATTAAAATAAACATGGACACACAGGCATAACATAAAAGGTTGAAAATAAACACAAACAAATGAATTCTTTTTAGATGGTTTTCAAAATAAATAATAAATAAGGAGAATGTATAAATAAGAAGTAATTAGGAGAAATAAGAAGAGAAACTTTACAACACTGCAGCACAAGGCGTTTTGGTTCTAGTGCAATTTTCCTGTAAACATTAATTTTTGTTTATTGCACTGCAGACTACGTTGATGCACTGTTGGACCTGATCTTCGAGAAGGTTTTCCAGGACCCTGCCCCATATGTGAACGAGGTGCTGAAACTCAAAATCCCTGAAAACCTCTCGGCTCAGTATGATAGACCCGACAAGCTGGACGTTATAGCCAGTTATGTGTCAAGGTTCAACCAATGACAGGTCTGAACCCAACATACTGTCCTTCTGCTTCAGGGAACTCTGCACGAATCCTCAGCACCATGCAGGCAGGCAGCACAACTCTCACTCTCCCCAGAAAGCCCCAGCACCAGCTTACAAAGCTTCTGTAGGCTAGGTATCTATATTGGCTGGACACAATTCAATATAAAGTCAGCGCTGAATGTTCACATCCATGGCATCTAGATACTTTCTTTGTTATTATTTTCATATTGATATTGAAGTTAATATATAAAGTTCAACTGTTCCACTTCAGATATTTATTTTCGTATTATTATTATTATGTCAACACATGTTTACAAGTAAAGATAGTAAAGATAAACTATAAGCAATGTAATATAGAGGAAGCAGTTATGTACTTTTCATCATAACACTTCTGCGATAAATTAAGTAGTATTTATGTGACTAAAAGCTTACTGCACTATTCCCCTCAGACGTAAAGGTCCATAGTCTGCCCGATAAATGTTCAGTGCATTCTGCAGTGAAAATACATTCAGGCAGACAGGTTCTAGGCCAGGATGGTCCACCATGCATGATGGTGGCTCAGGAAGCTGCTGTAGTCTTTGTGTTACCTAGAAATTATGAAAGGTAAGTGAGTGACAATGGATTACAGAAAAGATAGACTGCAAAATGACAACCATGTTTGCCCAGTGTTCACACTTACTTGTCTTATTTCCATACAGCAGATGTTCTCGGGTTCTGTAGGCATGTGTTCACAATTGCCACAGGAACACCTGTTTTTCAGCAGAATTTTTATTATTCATTGGAAACTACGATAGCTAAGCAATCACATCGTGTTGTTTCTTTTGTATAATATATTTAAATATTTAAAGCGTTGTAACCAGTTAAAAAACAATACTGCTGGTAGAGAGGTGATGGGAGGCAACTGTGGCTTATTGAAAACTACAGTTGTTGAAAATTGCTGGCAGTAACTAATTACAGGTCATCATTGCAAATAAGAACAGGTTCTCAATTGACTTACCTGGCTACATAAAGGTAAATTTAAAAAAATAAATAAATATGGGGTTACGCTTTTCTCTAGTAACGGCAATTGCTAAATTACATCCATGTTACTGCAACCCTAACCCAGTAAACGCCAGCCAAGGTTTTGCTAAGCTTTATTATGTAAACACTCGAGGCAGGAGAAGGGGGTTGTTACCTGTAACAACATGGGGGAGACGGCCAGTAAGCCCGTAAAACTTTCGTTAGTCTATGCAGTAACATAAAAGTAATGTTGAGGTAACAAACTTAACTACTAACCACTGAGAAACATCCATGTTCATTCTTGGCTGCTGACTTTCTTCTGGAGCCTCTTCTTGTTCTGGGTCGGACTCCAGCTGGAACATGTACGGTTGCACCGCAGTTTGTTGTCCGGCAGCCATTTATCCCCCAAACTCAACCGTTGCCATGGTCACGCGATGCCATCCTCACGTCTTCCGCCCGGCAGGAAGAGGTGGGCGGTGCAAATACCGTATTTGGGCGGCGCACGCAGTAGCTCATTAGCATTTAAAGGGAAAGGCACTCAAACCGGCTGCTTAGAGCAGGTCTGTGAAACTGGTGTGTAAAGAACCCCGCTGTGCTCAATCCTTAGGTTTTTTCGACCAAAGCATGTTACGAACATTCCATTTAGACTTCAAGGAACCATGTCAACAAGCAGAAATCAGCATAATATGCAGGGGTGCACATAACTTTTTTTGTGAGCTACTCAGATGAGTACCAGGGGATAGTGTTTGGTACTCACCCCTGCGGCGCGCGGTCCTAATAAGTGCAGTCTTCCTCACTATCGTCCTCAGTCTCCCCCCCACTGTCCTCTGCTTCAGCTTCCTGCGTGGTGGATGATGAAGATTCGCCTTCCTGTCTCTGATTGAGCCTCCGAGCAGCTGTCTCCATCCAGAGGTCAACAGCTGGCTTTGGGTCAAATGTCTCTGTGGTCTTTTTTTGACAGGTGAATGTGCATCAAGGCTGAGAGACGAGCAGGTGACAGACGAGATCTGTACTTGGTTTTTATGATGTTGAGATGTGAGAATCCCCTCTCGCAAGCTGCACTGCTTAAAGGCAGTGTAAGAGACAGTTTAACCAACTTGTTGATGTTAGAGTAATCATCTGGGCCACTTGTATTCACTATTTGAACTAAGTCATACACAGAGGAGGCTCCCAAACGTTTTCCTGCCTGCTTTAAGCGCATCCATTCTCTCACAGTGGTGTCTCTGTCAAGTTTCAAGGTGGCCTCATATTTCTGAAGAATGCTGCAAACTGTTGTGTTGCCAAAACGGTGGAGTTCTTGCATTTCTTGAGGCCATGTTGAAGGATCAAATACTAAGAAATGATCACATGACTTGAGGGAGTCAAATCTGATTTCAAACTGTTCAATTAATCCCCTGAGTAAGTTTGACTTGTCTCTGTCAGCATCAGCATTAGAAACAGTCTTGCTGCTGTGGTGGCCTTCACTGTCAAGCAGAAGTGTGAATTGTCCAATAGCCACCATGAGTTCATCCTTACATTCTCCAATGGTCAGCTTTTCCTTCTGAAACCTAATGGATGTGGTCTTCAAAATGTTGCCAATATCCAGCATGTTGGCCAGAAAGCACTGAAAACGCTCTGTGCAGACATGCTGCAATTCACTGTTATCACTAGTGGCCAGTTGCATTTTAATGGCTGGCAATAGTCTAGATATTTTTAACAGTGTTTCATGTCTCCATGCAGACCATCTGATATTATGAAACTTGCCCAGTTTCACAAAGGAGATGCCATTTTCTTCACACAATTTCTTCAGTGCTGCAGTGTGTTTTGCTCCACCTTTTTGTAAATAAAACTGCAGCAGCTTGACCACAGAGCGATTAAATGTCTCGCAGTAAGGAACGTTGCGATCAGCTGATTTTGCGCAGTTCTCCAGAATATGCACAAGACAGTTTCCTACCGCCACAAGTTGTCGTAGTTTGGGCACAACACCGTTGTACGTACCGACGTTAACAGCAGCCCCGTCTGTGCACACGGCGACCAACTTCGTTGTCCAGTCATCCAAGCCTGCGTCGTGGAAAAGCCTCACAAGTCCATCTGTTATCGCCTGCGCGGTTCGGTCAGCACCCAGTTCAATCAATCCAATAAAGTCCGACGTGAATTCTCCGTTGCTGGACACAGACACGATGTAAACGATTTCCTGCTCGGTTTTTGTGATGTCCTCAGATCCGTCAAAAAGCAGCCCCCAAAATTCAGCAGACTGCAACTTTTCTCTTAACTCCCCGCTGATAGTGTGTGCGATGGTCTGCATTATCCGTGTTCCTCCTTCACGTGAGTGATAAGCACCTCCGACATTCACTCCGAGCCGCTTCAGTAAAGTGATATCCTCAGAATAGGAAGACATGGGACGTGTGTGTTTAGCCTTATGAAAGGCAAGGAGAAAAATATTACACAGGGCTTGCCGTTGTTCTTCATTTAGCTTGTCTCGCCATTTGGCAAGTGGACGAGTGGATATTTCTTCTTGACTAGCTTGTTTATTAGCAATGGCGTTTGCCACATTCACGTGCTCCTTGCTCTTTTCGTGTTTATCAAATAAAGGATGATTGAAATTTTTTGAGCCCTTATAAAACGCACCTGTTTTGTCTGCTAGCTGGGGATGCGAGCGGCAAATCTTACACCACATTTCAGTGCGTTCCTCATTAACATCAAGCCACTGCACATCTTGGAGCCACTTTTCAGAAAAACCTCGTTTCTTCGGCTCAGGCTCGGTTTGTCGTTTCTTTGGTGGTGGTGGTGAAACGCCAAAAAAGCTGCTTAATGTCTTTTGTTTTTTAGACATGTTTTTTAGCTTCGTGTAGACAAGGTCTCCGATGGCGGTAACTGTTGGGTACCCAAATGCGCTGTAGCGACACACGTGATGTTACGCATTTCTCATTTTCGCCGCGCATGCGTACCTGCGTACCAGTTATGTGCACCCCTGATAATATGTCACCTTTAACTAAACTAGTGGACTCCAAACCCATGCTAACTGTAACAAAAGCAGGTTCTCTAATCACCTGCAAACTGCCAAGTGTTATATCCCTAGAGGCAAAGCTGCTTCAAACACCTGTCTATATAACTAGATAAAATAGCGGTGCCGTCTCCACACATGCATCATCACTAGAAATACAGCTATAGCAAGTAAGTCACTTGTTCATATGACAAGGAGTTACAAATTATATCCATCTATAAACAAGCTGGGAAGTACAGAGAGGCCTTGCAGTTGATATGATACATTGTAGTATAGTTGTATTGATGTGAACTAGAGGGTTTTCAGAACGTTGCAGACGGGCACATTGCAAGTAGTTGCAAGTTTAAACTTGTCAGGAATGTTTGGTCTGAAGAGCCCTTAACAAGAGTCAGCTGGTTCCCGCCCAGCTGTCTGTGGCTGTTGGGCAAATACCCCTTTACCATAGCAGTTCACACCAAAGATGGAGCAACAAAATCTTTTGATTTGGCAAATCATTTATCTTTGTGTCTCTGAATGTTTTTCATTAACCAACCAGGGAC
This sequence comes from Pagrus major, assembly GCF_040436345.1. Lineage (NCBI taxonomy): Eukaryota > Metazoa > Chordata > Actinopteri > Spariformes > Sparidae > Pagrus > Pagrus major. The sequence continues at coordinate 1,487,151 of NC_133223.1, read as the reverse complement.
AAGGACTGCAAATTAGCCATGGCTAGAAGTCCTATATACATTGCATCGGTTGCATTTTAATTAGATGTAACAATAATATGTATTGTCCCTGTCAATTAAACTGATAAATAAATATATTTACAAGAGAATACAAGCAAGCTTAGAAAGTGAAAACTAGAATCTGTGGAGAACCTCTCGCCATTTAGGTCATTGAAAGTTCAGCTCCATCCTCCCAGCAGCCTGTCAAGCTGTGTTTTTATAACCTTTGGTTTTGTCTAGCTGAGTTAGTCTATGTTTCCAACAGCACTGATACCTAGTGTTGTTTTTGGCGGCCTGTTTTAATTTTAGTTTTAGTCTAGTCTTTGTGTCAAATTGTCTTTTTAGTTTTTATTAGTTTTAGTCACGTTTATACTCTTTTTAGTCTAGTCAAGTTTCAGTCGACTGAAAGTCTGAGCATTTTAGTCTTATTTTAGTCAGAATTATCCATGACTATTTTCGTCTAGTTTTAGTCGACGAAAACTGATGACATTTTAGTCTAGTTTTAGTCAATGAAAATTGTACTTTAGTCTCTTTTTAGTAATGCAATTCTATTTAACCCAGTTAATATAGTACAAATACCTAGTATAGAATAGACAAAACCAAAATTTTCTTTAAGTCACCCATTTCACAAGTCAAACAAGGTTATCTTATTATTATATTATTGTTACCTTATAGACTCAAGAATACATTCAATTCCAGACACGGAAGACGCTCTGATTTGAATTTACAACATATTTATTTTACCTACCAAACATGTAAGAAGTACACACATATACATTTAAATAAAATAAATAAATAAAATAGCTTCAAATGACAATGCCAGAAAAAATTGACGTTACATTCAAGTTTAACTTAAAGAGAAACAAGGTGCTTGAATGCTCGAGCTACAATAACATAATAAAAAAGTGCAAATAAAATGTGTGTGTCTGTGACTTGTATTGCTTGTAAACTGAAGTCAGATTTTGCATCATAAAAACTATTACAAGATACACTAATATGGTTATCCAAATGGTTTGGACCTTAGGGAGATATAATGAGATGGGAATTCGTTGACAGAAAAGAACAAATAACAGATAGTACTGAATTATGCCAACTACTGAACCAAATAACCAGCAGTCTCAACAGCAAGCAACTGCATAAACTGTAACCTTCTGGATGTGTTATTTTAAGACTGGTTGTCACACATACCAAAAAAAAACCAAAAAACAGTCCAGTACACATTACTCTATGGCTATATTTTTGACATCAGATTGTCTTTTCACTGGTGCCCGGCACAGATAGAGTATCTCTGTTTGACTGCCATAAAACCCACATTTGTCAAACTGTTTAAAGTCTACACTCTGCTTTCAGCTGTTAACACTGTGTTGCTTATCAAAATGCTCTGTGTGTGTGTGTGTGTGTGTGTGTGTGTGTGTGTGTGTGTGGATGTGGGAAATGTTGCTCATTAAAGTGCTGTGTGTGTGTGTGTGTGTGTGTGTGTGTATGTGTGTGTGTTTTTCCACAACACATTTGGTTTTCTTTTCCCCTTCTATGTAATGAAAGTGTGTCCAAATGTCGTTTCTTCTTTTTCTCCCAAAGACGAACCCCGGCTGGCCGGCCATCGGTCCCTTTCTTTGTGTCAGACTTAACTTTGTGTCTTGAGTTGAAGTGACGTCGCCTGCGTCTGCACAGTGCGACCTGATGCAGCCCCTGAATTGAGACTCAGGAAACAGAAATATTGCAAAATAATAATAATAGCGAGACGAAATAACGTTATAACATTTCGTCTCGTCTCGTTTTGGTCAACGAAAATGAAGAGATATTTTAGCAGAGTTTTAATTTTGTAAACCACATTTAGTCCCGTTTTTAATCGTCAACAATATTGCATTATATATTTGATTATAGTTTACTTCACATGACCACCATTTACGTTGCCTCTCGTCTTGTTTCCGTCACGTGATAAAGGTTCGTTGACGATGATATTTAGTCATAATTTTCGTTGACGAAAGCAACACTACTGATACCACTTTCTCTTCAAGGTAAAATAGATATTTGCTCTCTCAGGACCCTGTAAAATAAAGTTTATATGGATAGTCTGTCCTCCAGACACTGGTCCAAGTAAGTGGTCTGAAGATTTAGGCCATGCTTACTTTTGCTGTTAGAGTGGTCTAAATGCAAGGTACAAAATTGCACAGAAAAACAAACTAATTTAATCCTTCAAGCAGCCACAGCACTCTCTCAGGACTGAGTAGTGTATTTACATGGAAACACATATGTTGCAAAAAATCAGTGTCTTCACATGCAAAACAGGTTAATGTCAGGTCTCTGCAGTAATCGGCATCTTAAGGTCATGTAAACTAAAACTAAATGAATCTGAGTTGGGGATTAGAAAAAACTGGATTGTCCAGATGCTGTAAATTTCTGCTTAATAGTCATCTAAAAGCAATAGATGACCGGTTTAAATAGTTCACTGGAATAAGGAAAAATGGTTGAAATGCTTTGCTGTAATTACTGGACCCCTTCAGGGGAGCTCAGCCCCTAATGAGCGTGTAACATGCATACAGTGCCTTGCAAAAATGTTTAACCCCCTGCTAAATCACTAATTGATTGAATAACCATTATTTTTTTAATAACCAACATTAGTTTTACACCACAAAGTATTTTTTTAGAATGAAAATGGAGTAAGCTGTTCGCAAAAGTATTTAACCCCTTACACTTTGGCAAATCTCACTTCAGTTAGGGTACACAGTGTTAACTTTTGAAGCAACTCTCTTGTCTCGTCTTGTCTTTTTCACGTATAATAATAACGTAACAGTCACAGATTTCAACATAATTCACTTTTTTGTGAGGTCCTAAAGTCTGTTAATGAAACCCGAGACAAGGACTCAGTCATGATGACCAGAACATTCCAAAGTTAATAAAAGTTATTAAAAAAAACAGATATTAGGAGAGATGTACAAAACATTGTTTCAGTCTCTGAACCATAGTGACAGTCCAGTATATCATCAGGAAACAAAAGAGAGGGGTGGGTCTGATTAAAAACATGCTAAAAATATTCGCTTTTAACATTACATTCAAAGAGAATCTATTAAATCATTTGAACTGTCAGATTTTCTCTACAATTACAAGAGAAACGTCTGATGGAGCAAGGTAATAAAGCATATATTGTAGCTGTGTTCAGCAGCAGTATCTAAACCCATGAATTAATGCTTTTAAACCAATGTAGTCATCACAACCAGGGCCTAGGGGAAACCCTGGCGCAACATGAAAATGAGACTCCCCTCTTCTCCCAAGCACCACCAGCAGCAAATCATTTTAAAGGTTTTATTTAAAAATATGTCTAACACACAAACAGACATGTTGGCAGTCTGGCTCAAAGTGGGGAGAAGAACCCATAGGAATTAGGAAGAGCTGGCCTTTAAAGTTCTGGCTTGGAGGCTGGAACCAATCAGCTCCCTCAGACAACCTACACTCACAACCCAGTGAGCAAAAAGTGGTCTAGATCACATCTTTTAGACGTCATTTATGGACATCCAAGATGTCTAAAAGACGTCCTCTGGGGAGCCAGAATGAAAGTTTTTTATACGTCTTTTCTGGACGTTGTATAGACATTTATATGTCGTTTGTTGACTAATTCTGGCTGTCTGTGGACGTCCAGATCATAGCCAGTATGAACGTCTATTCTCAACTAATTCTGGATGTCAGTGGATGTCTAGATTATGGCCTCACTGGACGTCTTTTCTTAACGTTATTTATCAACTAATTCTGGCTGTCAATGGACGTCCAGATCATGGCCTGGCCTGACGGACACACAAACACACCGGCAGCCAATCACACACTCACACAGGCAACAAGTCAGAGGGTTTAAATCAGAGGAAAATAAAGAACATACATGAAAATGTTCATACAACCTCTGGACTCGTAAACAATAGCTGATGTTCTATATGTAAAATTTACCAATTTGAATTGTTAATAGATTAGCATCAGAATAGCTCTATTAAAGTTGTACATATTAAAATCATTGGTACATATATCACACTGTCTGATGATGTTAATGATAAGATGATCAGGTTTAACTGTAGATATTATGTCCCTGTTCCCAGACAGTACAGCTATACAGCTTACAGGCAGGTTGTCTGCTGGGCCTATGGCATCAGAAAGCCCTTACCCCATGTGTTGTGTGTTCAGAAGAAGCTTCAATATGGCCTCATTTGGGTGGCCTCAACAAAACTAATCACAAATTACTTGTTTCCTGTCATAATGTGAAAAGTCCAGAGCCGCAGTCTCCAGTGTGCACACTCTATGGGCCCCACAACATGGAGAATCATCGAATATTATCCCCAGGAAGTAAAGCTTTTTTTGGCTACATACACCACTGAAGATCATAGAAATGAGCGGGACTCCGCCTCCGAAGCTGTATCCCGATTAATTGTTAAATCCATGGCCTTATATAAAAAACACCCGCGGAATCTTTGAGTTAACCCGGTTATGGGTTATGGTTGGTGAGCACTTGTATGCATCATGCAGCTGCCAGTCCAGTAAAGAGCAATAACTGTTTCCAAAGTGTGCATGCATTAATGTTCCCAGGTTACCACACTTCAATGGCGACAAGGATAAAACCGATAGCGGCTTAAAGTTAAGTTAGTGTCAAAGTTTACGTGTAGTTAGCATCATGGTTACTGGCTCACTCAGTGAATTCGTCGAGAGGGACGGTGACTGGACTGAATATGGCAAGAGACTGTAGCACTTTTTCCTGGCGAACAGGGGTGAGTAAAAAAATGGATTCACATAAGAATCAAGATTGTCAAAAATCAATTTTCAAAATATTCATTAATAGCATAATGTTGATGGAACAATTAAGGTGAAACTTAACTGTGAGGGTAGTGGAGCAACTGGACAATTTACAGCACGCACACACTAGTGCAATCTTGATGTTCATCTTTAAACAAGGCAGCCGTTGCAAGCATTTGTGTTATTTAATGACTGGATAATTACCTTTGCAAGGAACATCAAACAGGCCACATGTTTGTGATCACTTTTCATGCTGTCACAAGACGTTACGACGTAACATTAATGAGCGGAGCAGCTGTCAGCAGTCACAAATAAGAATAGCTGACAACTGCTAACAAGCTAACAAACACACTGCAGCATTCAACACATTAAACAATCTATGTGGTGAAGAAGATAACTCTGCAGAGAGGCTGCTCTCACTGCTGAACTTATAACGTTAATAACACAGCAGAGCACACCCCCTTGTTTTGTTATTCACATACACACATGTATGCTTTCAAATCAATGAATTCATTAATTAAAGCTGGGGTTGGTTACTCTGTTCAGAAGCATTTTTTAATTATATTTGAATAAAATCACAACATCCAGACAGCAAGCAAAATATAAAAATATAAAAATCCATGGTCTGTGGTAGCAACGGGGCTGTAATAACTTCATCCAATCAATTTTAGTGGCCCATCAATTTTGTATGGACAGACTGCCTTTCAATCAATCTGTCCTTACTTGCCCACCCTGCGCTGACTCCGCCCATCACTCATTGCGCTGGACTGGAGTCTACACACCGCACTGCTGGAGCTGTGGTGGAGTGAGTTTACGGACAAGATTTTTTTGTAGTGTAATTTTATTTATGTGTTCCAAAAGATTCAATAAACAAGAGTCTCACCTAATTCAGTTGTTATTATTAGTGCATCACGTTAAGTGAAAGAACTGTAATGGGATGGGTGTTTATGCTGGAAGTGTAAAGAAAAGGCATTTATCATTTTCAAGACTTTATTCAAACAGTTTAGAGATAATGCAAAACAATGAGTAAATACAGAACAACAAATAAATAGGTGTCAGGCAGAGTTCAGCACTTGATGTGATTGCTCCAAATGTAGTCCTTGAATTCTGGCCTGTAAAGCAACAGATGCGCAACATGATTAGATATTTTTATGGAACAGAGCTCGACTGTCCTCAGCATACTGTCAAAATATACACGTTCAATGGTCAATACTTTAGACATTCCTGGACACAACTGTACAGATGTCCCAGTTTAAATGACTTTTTTCATTTTATCTATTGATGCTTTTGACTTGAAGTACCAGCCCTTTATCATTCTTTACATTTGTCTACTTACTGTGTTTATTGTTATGCACCAAAACACAAATTCACAAAAAATGTGATTCTGATTAGGGCACTTGTGTGTCCAAGTGACATGCCTGCTCAATATACTGTAGAAACACAAATAGTTGTAGGTGGTGTTTATCAGAAAAAAAGCACCAGTAATGTTCTACTTTAGATGCTGACCTGCTCATGTGCAATCCTTTGAGCTTGAAGATCTTCTACTTGACATATGAACATCTGCTCCTTGACCTGTCGCCCTCCCACGTCCAAAACAATGTCTGAATGCTAACAAAGCTGGCTTGACAGCTATCAGTGCTAGCAATGGCTATGTTTGTTGTTTACATTCAATATGGTAATATTAGGTGTTTACTTACAGGTGAATGACACATGAGGTAGCTACTTGTTGTTAGATGTTGTGATGAAAACGATGCACAGTACTCTTCATCACACCACTCGTGAGGACTCGGACTCTGTCTGCGGTATTCGGCAGTTGTAGGATGGTGCGCGTTCATGGTTTGGGGGGAGTGGCTTTGGGGAGAGGCCTGAGTGCAGGGGGCGGAGTTTACTGGCTGGATACTTTCAAAATCTAGCCTGGTTTTGGCCAGGCAGTAGTGGTGTGCGATACTGCAAGATTCGATCCGATCCGATACCAAGTAAATACAGGGCCAGTATCGCCAATACCAATACCGATACTTTTTAATAACTAAGGTGGATGCATTTTCAAATTGCTAAATCTGAATGAATTTTCATGACCTTTAAGTGTTTTTGTGAATTTTCCTTTGGATTATTAATTAGTTAAAACCCAGGACAGAATTTGGGTAAAGTTTATAGGTAAATAGAAAATACTTTATTATCATGATAAAATGTTGTTTTTGTTCAGAAACAATAGAACAGTAACAAAACAATTTTTCCCCATACATTGTCATGTCTGGAAGTGCACAAAATTATCACTCGAGAACAAATTAAAACAAATTATTTTTTTCAGGTAGAGTGTTCAGAAACTACAATACAATAATTAGATAAAATTTCTCCTTTCATTGCACTTCTTTTCTGGATTTTTTCTTAAATAAACAAAGTGTACACAATTATCACTCCACAACAAATGTTATAAAACATTTTAAACAAATTATTTTCTTTTTTGTTTTCTTTCGCATGATTTTTCATATGCTTGTATAAATATGTTGTGTTACCACTGTATCTTACAGCCTTTTTACAAATTTCAGCCTGAAAATATAGCCACACGGTGCGCCCTCCTCTTCCTCTCTGACATTCTTCTGCTCCATCTCTGTGCTGCTTGTGTGTGTGCCGCTGGCCTTGCCTGGCTGGCTGAGCCTGCTTGCTTGTTTGCCTAGCGCCGCTGAGTCACGTGACAGTACAATATCAAATCACAAGAGGAGGAGCAAAGTGTGCCTGTTCCACGCTGTGACAGGAGCAGCACTTGAAGGCAGAGGCACTTACACAGACAGACAGCCAGGTCGCCTCTTTGATGAAACTGCAGCAGTGCATACAGGAGAGAAACTGAAATTAAAGTATCGATCTCATTACACTGGTATTGATCAATATCAATACCAACGTTTGGTATTGATATTATCGATATTTGGATTGATCCGCCCACCACTACCAGTTTCACTTTTAGTAAACTGCTACACTTAGATGTCCTTGTTGCATTGATAACATAATAAATAAAATGAGATGTTGGGCATAAGGAAAAGAGCCCCTGAAAACTGAACACAGCACAAATGTGAACCTTTAAATTGACAACCGACAGATATAAAATTTAACTTGTAAAGTGTCCTTTTAAACCCCTTGACTTGACTTCTTAAAGTGAAAAATAAAATGTACAATAGAATTAATAAAATATTCATTTTATGAAGTAAACTGCTACATTCAGCTATCCCTGTTCATCCAGTAGTGCTATAAGAATTAATATAATAGAAAACAGATTTATTCTGTATGTGTGCTGCCCTCTCCTGGCTTGCAACGTCTCCACCAGCTCAGTGTTACAGTGCCACAGCAGCTGATTAAGTTAATAATGTGAATTCAGCAGTTATAAGTTTGTTTCCAGAGCATATTAAATACTGTGTATGTCTGTAAATATGAGCACATATGTCATTTTATGTTAAGTATGTGAATTAGACTGGATTTTCTGTAAATATACTTTTATCAGCCGGGCATTAACGGGACTTCCCATTATGTGTTAGCATCGAGCTAAGCACTTTTTTTTTTTTTTTTAATAAAATCAATTTGGGAATCAAAGAAGGCATATTGTAATACACTGCTCAAAAAAAATTAAGGGAACACTTAATTATCATAGTATAACACCAAGTCAGTTAAACAATCTGTCCATTTAAGAAGTACAAGTGACTGTGAATCAGTTTCAGCTGCTTTGGTGCAAATGAAAGAGACAACAGGTGCAATGGAGAGACAAAAGCAAGACAACCCCCCAAAGAGGGAATGGTTCTTCATGTGGTGGCCACAGACAATTACCTGCAAGTACCTGCAGCCCAATAAGGTTGCACAACTGTCTCCCAGCACAGGTGGTGTCCACTGACCGTTGTTACGTCATTTTGTTATCAACAAATTATACAATGTACATCAGTAAAGATTTTCTAATTGAATAATTCTTTCATCAAGATCTGATGTGTGATTAAAGTGTTCCTTTAATTTTTTTTGGAGTATAGTATTTCCTCTCACTTCTTTTTCTCTTTAATGTTCCTGTATAAATGCGCACTCAGGTACTGAAATTCGGAGTTCGAGTTCTTTTTTGGGGGGGCAGAGTCTTTCCCCATAGGTAGTATGCAATTCACATACTATTTGTTTCATACAAAGGATTCCGACATACTAAAAAACATACTGGTTTAGTAAACTAAACAGCATGTTGGTAAGGAATTTGGGTCGCAGCCAGGGGCTGAAGTTTGGGCTAAGGTCCACTCTCGTTCTCCCTTTAATGTACCTGTGAAGATGCACTCTCAGGTACTGAAATTCGGAGTTTGGTACCCAACCCTATTCCTTCTTAAGGTCAGCGGTCATTGGGTCTGTGTATGTCTCTGCACTTCAACACAGGCACGGTCTAGATTCCCTCAACCGTACAAACGGAATGTAGTGCCAAAGGAAAAAGCTGTGTAACGGCAACATAAAGTGCCAAAAATGTTAAGCATACACTTAAATAGATATATATATATTTTAGGTGGGACTTCTTTTAGGTGGCTAAAATATGTTTTGCTGCTGGTACAGTTTCGGCAGTACAGCAGACAGTCATCTACTGCAGGTAAAACACTGACTAGCAATAAGTACCTTATACAACCCCACATCAAAAGACCTGAACTATCCCTTTATGTCAGTTTTGTCCGGGGTCTTGGAGATACTGTATGTTTATTTACAGCTGTCCCTACACATGAAACAGTAAATGTAAGCATAGAGCCCTGACCCTGTTCACATGTGCTCATGTCCAAATGTTTTAAATTGTTGCAAATTAACAATTGTCTTGTAAACAAAAATTGCATTGACAAACAGTGAGATGAATTAGTTCATTTTGTGCTATTTGATAATTTTAAGTGTGCTGTATTTCATTGAACCTCGCATTACACATGCAAATTTAATTTTTAAATTTAAATTGTATTTTCATCACTTGCATAGCACCCAGCTCGATGAATTTCACTGTCTGGAGCAGCGTCTGGATAATTGCAGCTTCCAGCGCTACTTGCGGTTGACCAGTACCCAGTTCTCAGCTGTGGAGTGCCTGTCCATCCGTCTCAGGACAGTTTCTTAATAGGTGTGTTCAAATCAATAAATAGTAACTGTGACCAGCAAGTAGACGAAGACTGAATTAATCCGTTTTACCACATCGGTATGAACCCAAAACAAAGAGATTTTGCTGTGATTTTGCCTGAATTCATGCTTTTACAGTCAGTTAGATGGCAGGCAAACAACTTATAAAATGCTTGTTCCCTGAATGGAGTTCTGATCAATCAGGGCTATGTTGTGCTGGGACATATTTCCAGCACTAACCAGGTTGTCCGACTCTTTTCATTTTTGTTTAAATAAAACAAAAGTGGCTCCAGAGCCATTTTCATTATTGCTCTCAGCTTTTATACTTCATTAAAAATACTAATGTTCATGTCATGCTCTGTCTGTTGTAGTGTTTTTTTCTTTAAATGTGATGGGGCCAAGACAACAGATACATTTGAATCATTTAAACAAAATTCACCGGCTAATGGTGAAGCTTGAATTATAAAGAGTAAGAGTCTACAACCCTGCTAGCACCTCTGTAAGGCTGTTCTTAGGCACAATGATGCTTGGAGCTTAATTTTAATAGCAGCATACAAATGTGGCTTTTCCATTGGCACTTATTATTGGGACACATCATCATGGACATATCATCATTAAAACTTGAATGTCTGTACAAAAATGGGTGCCAATCCATTCAAATGTTGAGATATTTCACCAAATGTGAAACCCACTGGAGCCCACTGATGCCCAAAATATTTTCATCTGGACCAAAGTGATGGATTGACCGACACATTGATATTGAGCCAAGCCTGACAACAGTTTATAACCAAAGCATAACATTTTTTCTTATTTAATACGGCCACAGTAGACTTATTTGCCATTGGTTGGATGTAGCATGGACGTATTGATTTAGGGTCAATTTTGGATTTAAAAAGAACAATAGACAGTGAAATAAATAATTTCAGCCCATATTTGAGTTGAGGCTGTCAAGAAGCTGTTGGACTAAGCTGACTTAAAAGTAAAAATCTCATTAGGGCTGAAGCCAGACCATGTCTGTGTTTCCAGGCCAAGTTCTTCCTGGATGATCAACCAGTGGGTTTCCTCTGTAATCCGAGTTTTCAAACAGAGTACAATCTGGAGCAGATATTGTGACAGCAGACCTCTGGAACAAACATCCTTGGGAGGTCATCTCATTCAGCCTTTGTATGAAAGGGAACTGCTGAGGCTGGCCTGATGTGGGCTGAAATTATAAGGCTCAGGGTTCATGTATTTATCCTTCTACAACACATGGTTGCATGACGAAATGCAAGTTGTAGCTAATAAAGTGACCCTAACCCTAACTCATGTATAGGGATGTGTGGGGTGGCTGTGGCTCAGGAGGTAGAGCGGAGGGTCAGTGGTTTGATCCCTGGCTCAGTCTACATGTTGAAGTGCCCTGGGGTGAGATACTGAACCCCTTATTGCTCCCGGTGGCTCTTTAATTGGTGTTTGAGTGTGTATGAAGTGTTATCGCTCCTGATGAGCATGCATGGTAGCCTCTGCCACCATTGTGTGAATGGGTGAATGCTGACTTGTGTGTGGAAAGAGGAATTTCAAGTCAACAAGCAGTGGTATTGGCATGGCCTGACATGGCAGGGGGAAGGTTGCAGGGCTGAGTGGGGGAGCAGCAACAACACAAAAGATCTGTTGTTCTTTCCCACTGGAGTGGAGATTTCCCAGGAATACATTACTATTCAGGCCCAGGTCCGAGATTAGAGACTCCCCTTTCCTTTGTGCTGTAGCTGTGGAGGGGTCAGAAGAGCTTAGGGGAGGGAGGAGGTGGGAGGAGGAGTCATCTACAGCTGGAGGATGTAAAATGTACTGCATGTCCAAAGCAGCAATGAGATTTGCAGTTAAAGCTTTTAGAGTAGCAATTGTCTCATCATTAAAGAGGTTATAAAATGAATGTAAACTTGAATGTGGACTATTTAGAGTCTTTACTATTATTATTTTGATTCTGTAATTTTTGGCAGATTTCAACTCCTGCATGGGCTCAGCTACAGAAACCATTCAAATATCAAAATGTTCAACTCTTTTAGGATGGTGTGCTGGTATTCAACTTATTTAAACCTTCTGTACTCTTTAAAATATAAGCTTTTTTCTCAAGGCTGGTGGTTCGAATCCAACCTCCAGCTACTACTACAACCTTTCATATATATTCTGCTACTACCACTACTACTACTTTTGCTAATGCAAGTACTACTACTTCTACTGCTGGTGCAATTATAACTACTGCTACTACTGCTATGTGAATGCACCTGCTGCTCCGTCGCATAGAGGATAATGCATATGTCTCATGAAGCCATGGTTGTGGGTTTGAGTTCCCATCTTCCCACTTCAGCAAAATCTCCAACATATTTACAAACTTCACAGGTTGTTGATTACATACCATGTAACCTGCAGTTTCTTCTGCTGCTCTGTAGCAGAATGGGTAAAGTACATGGCTCATAAACACATGTGGTACTTCTCATTTCCCATAGTTGTCTTTTCCTCGCTCCTTGATCCTCACACGAAGCAGAAGTCATTCTTGTCTGTCACCTTGCAGGCCATCCCAAAACTCATATTAGGGTTCTGAGGAGCGAGGACACACGAGAGCAGCCTTCGAGGAAGTCTTCTAACCGGTCAACACGTCCCTTAGTGGATATCAGTTATTGATTGGACGCTACAGCGGATCTCAAACATTACAACATCACTGAAGAGTATCACTCTCAAGTTTTATGTTTTGTTTGTTTTCTGAATCAGCACAGAGTTAAATATATGTTAACTGTAGGTCTGAACAACAAAGGGACCACAAACAGCTTTCTATGTTTGTTCTATTGTTTTACACATGTCAGGCTGATTATTCCTGAGGGTCAGGTGTGAGTTCAATTTACCCTGAACATTTACCTTAAAAATTGTTTCCAGTGTTCACCATCATCACATTCTGGGTAAATGATTATTTTGCAGACTATCAAGGAATACAGATGCAAATGATGAATAGATAATGGCCTGTATATGCAGTAAAAAACACAGTACACAGTATGTAGAGCAAATGCAGCTTGTTATTCATGTGCAGGTGTTAAACAAGTAAAAGACAGAAAATCACAGACGCAGTTTGAAATTGAATGTGTGTAACAGAAGATTCATTTGGACGTAAAGTAGCCTAATAATCAGGATATCAGCAGGTGCATAACATCCTGACTAAAAACCTTGTGAGGATCACTATAGGAATTAAACTTGCACAAACTGCTAAACCCAACAGTAAATCAGATAGGCTACATGGTAGCTATTACAGTTTCTCCAGAAATGAGCCTTTGAAATAAAAGTGACCATTCACCAAAAACTGACAACTGAAAATATCTGGACCAGTAAAAAAGACAGGGTTGATTAATGTACTACAGGTAAAGTAATGCAGAGTCATAACAGTAACTGCAAAAGAAATCATATCTTTATTTTAATCTATCTGTAAATCCAAGTCAACCACCATCTAATTCCCAAATGTAGGCTTAAACTAATATTCTGATTAATAATAGAGGTGTCACGAGATCTCATGCTACGTGATCTCGTGACAATATTTTTCATTGAGCTGAAAAGCTGTCTTGCGATATCAGTACATAACAGACAGAGCAGCAGCCAGCATGACAGAGTCTGACGATGAACTTGAAATTAGCATAGATGGCCCCACTACTGGTTTGTGTGGCAGCATTTTGGGTACTCAGTGGAAACAAGAACATTATGTAAGCACTGCAAGAAAATAGTGCCGTACACCGTGGCTAACACTATGCAAAGACACCTAAAGAACCTCCACAGCTGCCGATGAAAGCACTGAAAGAAAGACAACATTGACAAATGCCTTTGTATCTCATCCCGTGGTGGAAAAAGAAAAGGGGGCGTGTCTTTTTAACTGCAGTAAACATAGTTAGTGCCCAAAGGTCTCAACTGCTGCCAGAAAACATAGACATGCTTATATTCTTGAAAAAGAACATGACCACATCTTAGGCTGGGTAGTGTAGTTGTAGCCAGAGTTCAGCTCTGTATCATACATATTGAAGAGAAATTTGGTCAGTCTCTGTTTGCACTTTAAGTATTGAGAGAGTACTACTTTGATTATGGTTTGCACTTGACATAAGTCTAACAAAAATTTAGTGTTATTAGTTTTTGTTATTTATTTTTCATTCAATTTTAAGGAATATAAATGAATCCTTCTTGGGAAAATCTACAGTCAAAATAACCCAAAAAGTAGGTTTTTCAGCTCTGAAGCTATATTTAACAAGATCTGTGGCATTCAGTTTGTTATGCAGGACAGTTTAGAATACTCGTACAAAGAATCACAAAAATGCTGACATTTAGCTCAGAGGGCCAAACTTCCAAAATTCATGACTTAAAAAGTATTTGGAGTATAGCTGTAGGATTTTACAAGATCCCATTAATTTATTTGAAGTTTCAACATGAACCTTTTCAAGAAAATCTATGTTATGAACTGGAAGGCCCCAGTGAGAAGTTTACATTTGTTATGCACCTTTATATGCTTTTATTTTGAAAGGACTCTGTATGCACGTAAAAACAGAATATGATGGTAGAAACGGAGCAAACGGTGCAGAAATCTAACAGTACGCATCAGGAAAGAAATGGTGATGAAAGATAAATGGGGAGAGCAAGATAAAGAGTTAAGCTTCAGTCGAAATTAGAGACCTGCCTGTATGCAGTGAAGAAATAGATGTCAGAAAACTTCCTGCTGCTGTATTCCGATAAAAGTGAGATGCTGGTCATTGCCCCCACTCGACAGAGACACCACTTTGATCAGGTGACTGTAACTCTTGACAACTGTGTCATTTCTCAACCCAGTGAGCAAAAAGTGGTCTAGATCACGTCTTTTAGACGTCATTTATGGACATCCAAAGATGTCTAAAAGACGTCCTCTGGGGAGCCTGAATGAAAGTTTTTTATACGTCTTTTCTGGACGTTGTATAGACGTCAATTAAAGATGTCTTAAAGACGTCATTTATGGACATCCAGAAGACGTCCTCTGGGGAGCCAGAATGAAAGTTTTTTATACGTCTTACCTGGACGTTGTATAGACGGCTATTAAAGACGTCTAAAAGACGTCATTTATGGACATCCAGAAGACGTCCTCCCGAGAGCCAGAATGAAAGTTTTTTATACGTCTTTTCTGGACGTTGTATAGGCGTCAATTAAAGATGTCTTAAAGACATCATTTATGGACATCCAGAAGACGTCCTCCGGGGAGCCAGAATGAAAGTTTTTTATACCTCTTTTCTGGATGTTGTATAGACGTCAATTAAAGATGTCTTAAAGACGTAATTTATGGACATCCAGAAGACATCCTCTGGGGAGCCAGAATGAAAGTTTTTTATACGTCTTTTCTGGACGTTGTATAGACGTCAACTGAAGATGTGTTAAAGATGTATAAAAACCTTTCGTGGCTGTCTTTGGATGTCAAACAATTACGTCTTTTCTGGACGTTGTATAGACATCAAAGAAAGACGTGTTAAAGACCCACATGACATTGAAATGTCCATACCATACTAGTATACCATAAATATATATATATATATATATATATATATATATATATATATATATATATATATATATATATATATATATATATATATATATATATATATATATGTACACTGAACAAAAATATAAACGCAACACTTTTGTTTTTGCTCCCATTTTTCATGAGCTGAACTCAAAGATCTAAAACATTTTCTATACACACAAAAGATCCATTTCTCTCAAATATTGTTCACAAATCTGTCTAAATCTGTGTTAGTGAGCACTTCTCCTTTGCCGAGATAATCCATCCCACCTCACAGGTGTGGCATATCAAGATGCTGATTAGACAGCATGAATATTGCACAGGTGTACCTTAGACTGGCCACAATAAAAGGCCACTCTGAAATGTGCAGTTTTGCTTTATTGGGGGGGTGTCAGAAAACCAGTCAGTATCTGGTGTGACCACCATTTGCCTCACATCTCCTTTGCATAGAGTTGATCAGGTTGTTGTGATGCGCACCTGCTGCATATTAACACAACCAAAACTGTAGAGATGCTGCTTGATCCTAGATCAGTTGGTGACCAAAGCCCCGTGGCCATCCATGGCCAAGACATTGAGCAGGTGAAAACCTTTAAGTACTTAGGAGTATATGTTGACAGCGACTTGAGCTGGTGCACACAGGTGGCCAATGTCTGTGCCAGAATCCATCAGCGTCTTCATTTCTTACGTAGGCTCAGAGTATTTGGAGTCTTTAAAAATATTATGTTAATTTTCTACAGAGTGACAATTGAGTCAGTCCTCCGTTATGGTATCACCAGCTGGTTTGGTAATTTAACAGTTAAAACTAGAGCTGAGATTTCAAGCCAAGTTAGAACTGCGGGCAAGATTATGGGAATAATACCCCCCCTTAACCCACAGGACCTTTTTGAGCAGGCGACTATCAGGCAAATGCCATTTTATCAGACAGTGCTCATGTGTTGAACTGTGAATATGCTCTTCTGAATTCAGGGAAGAGATATAGGCTTCCCTTGTGCAGGCACAATCGATACAAACATTCCTTTGTTCCTGTATCAACCAAGCTTCTTAACAGCCAGAAATGAATGTGATGGTTCTGTATATGTATATGAACATATGTGTATATTGTTGTAGCGTTATCGCTAAGTCAAGACGTAAGGAGGCAGGAGCATATCAGAGACACACCAGCTATTCAGTCCAGGAAACGTTGGTCTACTTTATTGTCCCCATGACAACCCTAACATTCTAAAGTCACCTAGCAGGACTTATCTCTACATAATGGAAATGAATGTACATTCATGACTCCAGCCAGTGTATGGATGTATGTGAGTGAATGAATCAATGAATGAATGCTGTGATAGAATGCTGGGATGTGTGACTGAATTTTATATTTATGACAGAATGAATGTTTTGGTGGATTGACATGGTGTTATGGTGAGGGTGATGTGAGGTGATGTGATGCGATGTGATGCGAATGCTTATGTGAATGCTTGTGTGGATATATATTTATGGCAGTATATGTGTAGGATCATCCTCACACTC
This sequence comes from Pagrus major, assembly GCF_040436345.1. NCBI lineage: Eukaryota > Metazoa > Chordata > Actinopteri > Spariformes > Sparidae > Pagrus > Pagrus major. The sequence continues at coordinate 1,470,212 of NC_133223.1, read as the reverse complement.
TGTGTCCACTCCACCACTGTCTTTTAATCTGATGTACGTTTGTACTGCATGTTGTTGTTATTGTACGTCATTTTTTGTGCTGCAACTTCTTCCCTATCTCCAGACCAATAAAGTAACCTTAACCTTAGGTTACCTGCTCGGGCCCTAATAATAATCATTACAAAAACAATAGGGACCTTGCAGGTTTCCTGCTCGGGCCCTAAAAATGCTTCTGAACAGAGTTACCAACTGCAGCTTTAATGTTAAGCAAGTCATTGTGCTCACTACTGTAAAACGCATGTGCAAACACCAGAACTTAGACTTGTGGAGCAGAGTACATAAGCTAAAGAAATTAATGAATGAATGATGCCTTACATTATTCTGCCCCCAGTAATTACATTAGAATGCAGTGTGCAGTGCCCCCTAGTGGTGGAGGTAGTTAAAACCACTCAAGATTTAGCAGGGCAGCCATTTTGAAGTTAGCAGTGGAGAGTTGTAATCACATCTACATCCACCCTCTTTCTTTTGACACGATCAGGCACAATCTGTAAGTACATTTACACAGTTATACGTGTTACTGTTTGTTATGTAGATTATTCATATATAATTTTTCACCAGTTAACTCTCTTCAAATACTTACCATGGAGTTGTTGAATATTCTTAGATGAAGACTATTAGCCTACATGAGTGTGTTATTTCATCTGTATAATTTGATGCTGTACATACTGTACATTGATTCTGTGTTTCTGTTTGTATGCAGTTTTACAAAAAGACTTCCATAAAAATACCTAACGCTGGATTCCCATCTTCGTGTTTTTACTGGAAAATTGTTAAGCTCACTGTCTACACCATGCTCTCATTCCAACACATGGTTAGGGCAGAAGAGTAAAAAGATTACCTATACGTCAAAAGCATCTCCTCCAAGAGCAAAATGTCAGATAACAAGGAAGTGTCCAACCTGGAGGTCAGGTCAGAGTGTGGAACTTCAAATGCTAGCCAGTCATCATCTTCAAAACGCTCTTCCAAGTCAAATTCGAGCCAGATTGCAGCAACGGCACGGGCAAAGGCGGAAGCCGCACGCAAAAGAGCTGAATATGCAAAACTTAAAATTGACATGGAAGTTGAACGAACCCGTATTGATGCAACATTGAATGCTCTTAAAGAAGAGAGTGAAGCTGAAGCTGCACTGGCTGCAGCAAAGGTGCTCGAAGCTGCTGCAGAAAGTGAAAGTGGTAAAGCTGACTTGGCCATTGGCCCCCCTTTATCGCCGGCTGTATCAAAACAACGAATTAATGACTACATTGATGCACACTTCAGCCCCCAAAAAGATGATAAAGGCGATATCAAAGGGAAGTCAATATACATTCCACAGCCCCAATACAAAGCCACTTCACATAATACCCACAGCATGTTGCGGCCTGTAGCATCTCATACAACCCAGCGTTTTGAGCCACCCCAGGCCACACCGCGGCCAGTCTTCCCTCATGCCAGCGTCAATGCTTTCAGTCCCTACACACCACAGGGCAACAACGCAGCAAGTTCTCCACATAAAGTCAGTGACAGGCTTACACCCAGGTCCACAGATGTCTCTGACCTTGCTGCTTTTCTCGCTCGTCGTGACCTTCTCACAGCAGGGTTCAAGGTGTTTGATAATCGGCCTGAGAACTATATGTCGTGGAGATCCACCTTCTGTAACGCCATAGACGGCTTGGATCTCAAACCCAGTGAGGAGCTAGACTTACTTACCAGGTGGCTTGGTGGGGAGTCACTTCAGCATGCCCTGCGGATCAGAGCAGTCCATGTCAACGATCCAGCGGCTGGACTCAACAGGTTATGGCGACGGTTGGAAAAGACTTACGGTTCTCCAGAAGTTATTGAGGCTTCACTATTCAAACGTCTTGAGAATGTACCTAAAATCTCTCCCAAAGACAACCAACGTCTCCAAGAGCTTGCAGACCTTCTTCTGGAGGTAGAAGCTGCAAAGAACGAAGGTTACCTGCCTGGCCTCAGTTTCCTCGACTCAGCTAGAGGCATAAATTCAATTGTAGAGAAGCTTCCATACAACCTCCAGGACACATGGGTTACTCAAGGGACCAGATACAAGAGAGAGAACTTTGTTCATTATCCACCCTTCTCTTTTTTCGTTGAGTTTGTGAACAGTCACGCAGAAATGAAGGTGGATCCCAGTTTTGCCCTTCAAGGCTCTAGCACAGCACCCTACAAAGATGAGAAACCTCCCACCAGGCAGTGGAAGGCCAGGACTCCCATCTCTGCTAATAAAACTGAGGTTAAAGCCTCCAACTCTTCAGACAGTGACAAGTGTCCTATAGATCCAGAGAGACATTGTCCGATTCATAAGAAACCACACTCTCTCAGGAAGTGTAGGGGTTTCAGAATGAAGAGTTTAGAAGAGAGGAAGAGTTTCCTTAAAGAGCATTACATTTGCTTCAAATGCTGTATGTCCACAAACCATAGAGCCAAAGACTGTAAGACTGTAATTCGCTGTTCAGAGTGTGACAGCGAACGTCACGTCTCAGCTCTTCATGATGGTCCACCTCCCTGGATGGCAAGAGAGCCTGTGACTTCACCAGAGGGAGATGGCGGGGAGCAAGCTGAGGAGAACTCCCCTGTAACTACATCCAGCTGCACAGAAGTTTGTGGGGAGGGCTCGCTCGGAAAGTCGTGTTCCAAAATATGTCTGGTCACTGTATATCCCAAAGAATATCCTGAACAGAGGAAGAAAATGTATGTAATGCTGGACGACCAGAGTAATTTGTCACTCGCCAAGTCTGCCTTCTTCGACATGTTTAACATTCAGGGAATGGTCTCTCCTTATACATTGAAAACATGTTCTGGCATAACAGAGACCAGTGGAAGAAGAGCCACGAACTTCATCATAGAGGCTATAGATGGCGGAGTATCGATGGCACTGCCAACACTCATTGAGTGCAATCTGATACCTAATAACAGAGAGGAAATTCCTACTCCAGAAGCTGCTACACATCACCGTCATCTCGAAACCATCGCCACCAAGATACCACCTCTTGACCCCTCAGCTGAAATCCTTCTGCTGCTTGGAAGAGATATCATCCGGGTTCACAAGGTTCGCAGTCAGTGTAATGGGCCACACAATGCGCCATATGCCCAACGCCTCGATTTAGGATGGGTAATTATAGGAGACGTGTGCCTCAGGGGAGCCCACAAACCCATTGTGAACACTTTCAGGACGAGTATCCTGGAGAATGGTCGAGTTAGTTTCTTCAGACCCTGTGAGAGCAGCATATATGTTAAAGAGAGGTTTACAGGAGAGCACCCTAAACAACCTCCTCTGAAGCCAGTTCAAGATGGTCTTGGCAAGCAGATCTTCAGTCACACCGTCGAGGATGATAAACTGGCACTGTCGGTTGAAGACGAGATCTTCCTCCAAATCATGAATGAAGAGTTCTCAAAGGACGACTCCAACAGTTGGGTGGCCCCCCTCCCATTCCGGTTTCCAAGGCAGCGCTTGCCGAACAACAGGGATCAAGCCCTCAACCGTCTCCTGTCTCTTCGGCGTACTTTGAAGAAGAAGCCGGAGATGAGAGATCACTATGTAGAGTTCATGGAAAAGATCTTCTGTTGTGGACACGCAGAACCAGCTCCCCCTCTGAAACATGATGAAGAGTGCTGGTATCTGCCAAGCTTTGGCGTCTATCATCCGCAGAAGCCTGGGCAGATCAGGGTCGTATTTGACTCAAGTGCCCAGTACAACAATGTATCTCTTAACGATGTGTTACTCAGAGGCCCGGATCTAAATAACAGCCTGATCGGTGTGCTTGTCCGCTTCAGGTCCGAACCTTTTGCAGTAATGGCTGATGTTCAACAGATGTTCCACAGCTTCTTGGTCAAGGACGAGCATCGTAACTACTTGCGCTTTCTGTGGTTTCAAGACCACCAGCTTGATGGGGACATCGTGGAATTTCGTATGAAGGTGCATGTGTTTGGGAATTGCCCGTCCCCAGCCGTTGCCATCTACGGCATTAAGAGGACGGCCATGGAAGGAGAAGAGGAGTACGGAACTGATGTAAGACTCTTTGTTGACCGCCATTTTTATGTCGACGATGGACTGAAGTCGTTCTCCAGTGTGGAGGAAGCCGTTGATGTGCTGAAGAGAGCACAACACATGCTCGCACAGTCCAATCTCCGATTGCACAAAATTGCATCTAACAGCCCAGACGTCATGAGAGCCTTTCCAGGTGATGACCTTGCTAAAGAATTGCAAGGCCTCGAGTTTGGGCAGGATTTCACACCCATGCAGCGCAGTCTAGGACTTGGGTGGGACCTGTCCACAGACACATTCCACTTTCGAGTGGCTATCAGTGAGAAACCCTTCACAAAACGTGGTGTGCTGTCCACTATCAATAGTTTGTATGACCCTCTTGGATTTGCTGCACCTGTCAGCATCCAGGGTCGTTCAATACTAAGAGACATTACCTCCGATGCCAGTGACTGGGATGCACCACTCCCAAAGGAGAGTCATGAGAAGTGGCAAAGATGGAGAGATTCCTTGCAGGACCTACAAGAGTTGAAAATTCCGAGAATGTATACGTCACTCCCATTGTCTGCAGCTCAGAGAAGAGAAATGTGCATTTTCTGTGACGCATCCATCAAAGCAGTAAGCGCCGTTGCCTACCTTAAGGTGACAGATGACAGAGGTCACAGCGAAGTGGGGTTCATCTTCGGCAAAGCAAAACTTGCCCCAAAGCCAGAGATCACGGTTCCACGACTTGAGCTCTGCGCCGCCGTATTGGCCGTGGAGATAGCCGAACTGCTCCAAGAAGAGTTGGACATGAAGCTGGATGATGTCAAGTTCTTTACCGATAGCAAGGTGGTGCTTGGCTACATCTTCAATGAGTCAAGGCGGTTTTATGTTTATGTCCACAATCGCGTGCAGCGAATCAGACGGTCCACAACGGCAAGTCAGTGGAACTATGTGTCCACCGACCACAACCCAGCTGATCATGCTACCCGGTCGCTACCAGCTGACCAGCTGGTCTTCTCTTCGTGGCTAACGGGACCTGCTTTCCTCACCGATGAAAGTCAGACTCAAGCATCTGACAAGGGTTTCAGCCTTGTCAACCCCGAGTCAGACGCAGAGTTACGGTCAGACGTTACTACTTGTGTCACCAGTCAGTCACACAGTAAGCTTGGCAGTGCACGCTTTGGAAGGTTCTCTTCTTGGAGTCCTCTCTTGAAGGCTGTTGCCCGGCTTGGACACATTGCCAAGTCCTTTATCAAGGATAACAAGGACAATACTTGTCACAGCTGGCATAAGTGCAACAAACATCTTGATGAAGAGCAGCTCAATCGGGCCAAAGCTACAATCATTCGCACTGTCCAGAGAGAAGTGTATGCAGAGGACATCAAATGTCTCCAAGAAGGGCGGCCTGTCCCTAAGTCAAGCCCACTCAGCAAGCTTTGTCCCTTCATCGACTCAGATTGTATTCTTCGAGTCGGAGGTCGGTTAGCAAGAGCCCATCTTACATCAGATGAGTTGCACCCCATACTCATGCCAGGCAAACATCACGTCGCTCTACTACTCATCCGGCACTTCCACGAGAAAGTTTGTCACCAAGGCAGACATTTTACGGAAGGAGCTGTAAGAGCAGCCGGTTACTGGATCGTTGGGGGAAAGAGATCGATCAGTAGCATCATCTTCAACTGCGTCAGTTGTCGCAAGTTGCGAGGCAAACAGGAGAAGCAGATCATGGCTGACTTACCTGCTGACCGATTACACACAGATCCTCCTTTTACATATGTAGGACTGGATGTGTTTGGTCCCTGGTTCGTCATGTCACGGAGAACTCGAGGTGGTCAAGCCAATGCGAAGAGATGGGCAGTCATCTTTACTTGCATGAGTACGCGGGCGATCCACATTGAGGTGCTGGAATCCATGGATACATCATGCTTCATCAATTCTCTCAGGCGCTTCTTTGCCATCAGAGGCCCTGTGAAACAGTTCAGATCTGATTGTGGTACCAACTTTGTGAGTGCCTGCAGGGAGCTTCAGATCGACAAGAAGGGTTGCCACAACACGAAACTCGACAGTTACCTCACAGACCAGGGGTGCCAGTGGAAGTTCAATCCCCCACATGGTTCACATATGGGTGGGATCTGGGAAAGAATGATTGGTATCGCACGCCGTATCCTGGATGCTATGCTCCTGGAACACGGCCATGCCAGGCTTACACACGAAGTTCTGGTAACTTTCATGGCTGAAGTCACTGCAATTGTGAATGCGAGGCCACTCACTTCAGTCTCCACAGATCCAGATCAACCTGTCATACTCACCCCAGCCATGCTCCTCACCCAGAAGGTTGGCACTCCTCCTGTACCACCCGGCCAATTCGACAGCAGTGACCTGATGAGAAGTCAGTGGCGGCGGGTCCAGAGCCTGGCTAACATATTCTGGGATCGGTGGAAAAAAGAGTACATAAGTGGGCTTCAAGGACGCCGTATATGGAGAACCAAGAGGCCTAACCTACAAGAAGGCGATGTTGTTCTTTTGAAAGATGCCCAAGTAAAGAGGAACGACTGGCCGGTTGGGCTGGTTACTAGGGCCTTTGCTGGTGAAGACGGGTTTGTCAGAAAGATTGAGGTGAAGATCATCCGGAAAGGTGAACAGAGACTATTTCTGAGACCAGTGTCAGAGGTCATTCTCCTGGTTTCCAAGGACACTACATAGAGAATAAGACACTGAGACCTACCCTTTGATGATGTTTGTTGTTATTCCTGTTGGTTTGTTGGGTTGCCATCTCATAGATGCCAGGCGGGGAGTATTCTGCCCCCAGTAATTACATTAGAATGCAGTGTGCAGTGCCCCCTAGTGGTGGAGGTAGTTAAAACCACTCAAGATTTAGCAGGGCAGCCATTTTGAAGTTAGCAGTGGAGAGTTGTAATCACATCTACATCCACCCTCTTTCTTTTGACACGATCAGGCACAATCTGTAAGTACATTTACACAGTTATACGTGTTACTGTTTGTTATGTAGATTATTCATATATAATTTTTCACCAGTTAACTCTCTTCAAATACTTACCATGGAGTTGTTGAATATTCTTAGATGAAGACTATTAGCCTACATGAGTGTGTTATTTCATCTGTATAATTTGATGCTGTACATACTGTACATTGATTCTGTGTTTCTGTTTGTATGCAGTTTTACAAAAAGACTTCCATAAAAATACCTAACGCTGGATTCCCATCTTCGTGTTTTTACTGGAAAATTGTTAAGCTCACTGTCTACACCATGCTCTCATTCCAACACATGGTTAGGGCAGAAGATACATGATTAGAATACATCTGGTAGGGCAGCAGTCTCCCAATTGAAAGGTTGAAGGTTCGAACCCTGTATCTTGCGCTTGAAAATGTATCATTGCTTTTTTTTATTATAGACACCTTTTTTTCCCCTCTAAATGGCTTACAGTATCATCATTTTAAAAAATTCTCACGTGAAAGCCAGTATACCAAGAGTATACATACTTGTTTTGCCAACTGTGAAAGCAATCCAGTAGATGCATTTCGTTACATATCTTTACTGCTTAATCTTTAAGTAATTCAAGTTTTGTATACCAAGCTGCATAATATGCAGAGCCCAGGCGATTTGGGATTTTTGAGTCCAATACGATACCGATTTAAGAGGGGAAAAAAATCCACAGATTATTAACAAAAACTAAATAACTATAAAATATTGTTCTGAAGTGTCAGTAGTAGCTATAGCTATGAAATAATAAATGCAGTGAATTTCACTCTGAAGTGTAGTGGAATGGAAAAAGTAGCAGAATGCAATTGAAATAGTACCTATAAACTGTACTAAAGTCAAGTACCTAAATGTAAATGTTCCACTGCTCTCTTCTAAACCAATTGCTATGAGATTCATGCTGCAGCTTTGTTCCAATTCTGAGTCATTATTTTAATGAATTTTACTCCAATCAGAAAAGCTTTTTTCTTGCTTATCAATACCCGTCATCTTGAGCAATATTTCACTGTTAATGTTTAGCATTAATGAGTATGATAAGCACGTTGTCACAAGGACTAAAAGATGGGGATGTTGTTTTTTCACTTTACAGCAGCGGCTCTCATATATTAGGTAACTAACGTAGTGTGAAATTAACACACAAAACTCCACCACACCGTCTTCTGCTGTGCAGCGCAGATGCCCTGATGCTTATAGCTTACCTTTTAATCTGCTATGTTACTACTGAAACCTTACTAACAAACTCTAGCTGGTGTTTCATTGAGAAGATGACAGAGAAGAGTGAAATATGGGCATGTTGATTCTGTACTATTCAGCACTGCATCTCCCCACCAAACAAACTGATAGCTTTCTTGCTACTATAAGAAATTATTAAGATAGATACTGGTAAGCCCCATGATGAGAAGGGAGGCATCACTTCTGATACTATAAACCATAGAGGTTGTAGGGCTGGTGTTAGCTCAGTCAACACTCTGTTAATGTAGTGTTAACTTAGCTTTAACTTAGCTACCTAGCTAATGTAAATCAAAACCCATGTTCAGTGCTTTGTTGTCTCACAGCACAAGCAATTCATCTCAGCACTCCTCAACAGGCTGCCAGAGATTTTCTGCCCGAATTAAATGCTAAGGATTTTGTGATGCGGTTGATGTAGTGATTGCTAACACATATTGGATTTAATGGTCATGTTTGAGGTGGTTATAGAGATTTGTAGCATTGCTTGCAAATTCTCACTCCTTCTATATGGTCAGGTAATGTGCTCCTTTTTTTTGGTACGAGCACAACCTCGTCTTCACCACCGGGATTGTCCTCAGCGTCACTCATTTTTTTCTTTTGCATGAAGACTTTCTGGCTGTGGCTAATATGTTTTTGACTGCCTCCTCCCTGCTTGTCCTACACATGCCACTGCCAACGCTGTGTGAGGTTACTATAGTAATGGCAACTGACAGTGGAGTGCTGTGAATGAGGAATTGAAATGAGAGAGCTCATTGAGTTATGTGTGAATGTTGAATGTTTTGCTTTACACTGTGTATTGTGAAACAGTGAATGCAGTGTGACATGAGTGCATAAGGAAAATGGAGTGAATTGCCTTTATTGAGAAAGGAGATCACATAGATGTATGAATCATGATCGTGATTTTTTTTTAATATATATATATACTTAATGTGGCATTTAGAGAAAGCATGACACAATCCAAGCCCGGCCAAGATTTGGGTTTTAAGGACCAGTAGATAAATATGTGACAAAATCATTGACTCTGCTCCCATGGTTTCAGTACAGACTCAGTACTCAGAGCCTTGAGCCATTAAAAAGGTCATTCACAGATTCTTTATTTTAAATAACCTGTTCAATTATTTTTACAATTTTTTACATTACAGCAACATCATGAAGAAATTGTTATTCTGTGGGTTTTGGCACCCCCCACAGTGTCTGAGTGCAACACCACTGCCGTAAATACAAATACCAGGTGTGTAACAGTTTGTCAGATGTAATGTAGGTGCTGACTACAAACAAAAGTCATGACATCATAACAATGTGATGTGTTGAAAACTTGTATGTTAAAGTAAACGTATGTAGCGCTGTGATCCTCCCCTCACTGAAGTTACATAGAGCAGAAACAAGAGGCAGAGACACTGTTCACCCTGTTACAAGACACTGTACCATCAAATGATTTTGAAGCTGTTATTTCAAGGTACAAAAGTTACTTAATGTTTCTTTAGCAATCTAATTTATCCTAGTAAAACCTATATCCCTAGATACTTCCCAAACTCGCTGATTCTCCTGTGATTTAAGTCCAGTGTATGAGTTGTTTTTTTTTTTACATAGCGCTGTTCACCATTGATAAGCGTGCAGTATAACAACTGAATGTCTGACAGATTGTAAATATCATTCAACTCATCAACCCTTACAAAAAAGAAGTGTATTCAAGTGTGCTTAACTTAAAATAAGAAAGTATGCTTTCAGTATACTTTTCATGTACTAATCAGAGATATACTTAACAAAATTATACTTAAGTATACTTGGCTTATACTGACAAGTATACAGAAAAGTCTAAGTATATTTGGCCTATACTTGTACTTAATCTTTTGATCGAGATATACTTAAGAAAAGTATAATTAAGTATTCTTGCCTTATATAGAAAGTTTAAGTATACTTGGCTTGTAGTTGTGCTGACTCTTATTATAGAGTAGCCTATTTAATACTTTTGCACGCATATTGGCTTCTTTGAGAGAGTACTCCAGTATGTTTTACATACTATCTTATGTTAAGGTTTATAGTAACAAATCAGCTTTGGGGTGGAATAGCTTAGAGTAAATAGTACACAAGTGGAACTGAAACTGATCTTATATGTACACAGTGTTATGTAGGTTGGCACAAAGGTAGCAAGCAGGTAGACAGATCTACGCTTTAAAAAAATGTCGGTAGATTTTACGGTAAAAAACTGAAAACTACTACAGTAAAAAACAGTAAACTCTAAAAAGGTTAAATAAAATGTTTAGAACAGCGAAATACCATATATATATATATATATATATATATATATATATATATATATATATATATATATATATATATATACAGTCAAAACTGTAATTTTTACATTTTTTTTCTGGAAAAAATACATTGCTCCACTGTTAAATACTCCTGCAATCTGTTTATAACAGAAAGATGCCGTAATTTACATTACAGTCAATACTGTAATTGTTGCATCTATTTTTTGTAAAAAAAACAAAACATTTTGTCACTGTTAAGTTTACTAACCTAACCAGCTAACATAGAATATTTTGCATTCATGTTTAGGATAAAAAAATATTTACAGTTTGTGGCCATTAAATGTAGGCCACTCTGTTTTCCTAATATTTAATTATGACACTTCAAAGACCAACAGGTGCCTGTCCTAGTGGGAACTGAGGGAACACAGGCAGTTTGTGACAGGTTCGAGGTCTCCCTTGAACTCTGTCACTACTGTCCCATAAAAACAAAGACATGTAATGTACAGCTTCACATCTTTACGATTCCTTGACCCAGAGTAGTGAATCTAAAATCCAGTTCAACAAAGGTCAAATTAACATGGAACAGTTACAGACCCTTTTTATACACAGTCTATAGTACAGGCCCTTTTTATATACAGTCTATAGTACAGGCCATGGAAATTAAGGCGCCTAATTCAAATAGCAACCTTTGCATCTTTGTCGTCCAATCAGCGCATTGCGCTCAGCTCCGCCTCTTTGAGCTCCACGATTCACGGCGCTTCATTCTGGTCACGTTGCTGTTGAATGACATTGACCTGCTAACGTCTCGTCGCGAAGCGAAGCAAGGGCAAGCCTACTTCTGATTCACAGTAAGTACATTCAATGTTTATTTTCTGATCGACAGCACAGTGTAATATTACATGATGAAGAGGAGCAGTGCGTGTGTGCGTAGAGTCTGTGTGTGTGTGTAGTGAAGCAAATGGCAGGTGAAGTTGGAGCGGACATTAGCGGAGCAGAAAAAGAGGTTAGCCGTGAATGTACAGTTCAGTGTGTGGCCAAATAAACGCACAAGCTTCTCCAGACCACGTAATGTCCCCCCTATTGTTTTACCAACTGCTGTGTGACAGCGAAGTGAAGTGAAGGGTGTTAGCCCTGAAGCTAACCGGCTTCAGCCCAGGAGGAAAACGTACTCCCCTGCGCTCTCCCACTACGGTCTGGGAAACGAACAGGAAAGGTTAACATGTGATTACCTGTTCACGTTCAGTGTTCAGTTGTTTTGCTAAGTACACTTGTACAGTCTACTGATTTAGCCTACTGTACATGTTAACCGGTCATCTAGCTGCTTAGTTTGACTTTAATTTAAACTACTTCCAAGAAATAACGGACCTTATCAGCCAACCTGAAGCTTCTGTATGAAAGCTGTTCATGTCTGCAGATACAGTATAGTCATGTCATTACAGTATCTGAATGCAAAAATGACAAGATGACGTGACCTCTATTGATCCTACACCAGTAACTTGTCATAGCATCTCAAGAGTCAAAAGTAGAGGAAAAGATTAATTGATTAATTGATAAGTAAAATCAAAATAAAGAAATGTATACATGATATACACCTTTCACTGATAGATAGAACCATGGTTGGATAATTGCACAGGACAAGTGAGCACATCTTTGTAATATAAAGATAAGATGCTGTGTAGCATTAATCAAAAAATATAGCCTGTAAATATGGTAATTGCACAGAGACTGGAATTTCACAGGACTTGTTCAGCACACTATGTTTATGCTGTGATTCATAGTTGTAACCACTGTTATTATTTCCATGTTGTTTTCAGATAAGCACTAAACCAAAGAGCCACAAGGCAATGGGAGAGGGGGAGTGGATGGTGAGACTGAGGACATTTGCCAGCTCTGGGGTTTAGCCTGCTGCAGGAGGCAACAGACCAGCCCCGAGGCAGCGCAAATGGCATGATCTCTACCAGAAGGTAAAGTACAGCAAAATATCCACCTATTACTCATGACCATGCATATCACTAGATGAGAAATAGTCATTCTGATGGTGCAGACTGTATTAATCTGACCATGGACTGTACACTGAGTGTCTCACTCCAGGCTGAATACAATTCTGATTGTTTCAGATTGAGAAATGCCCCATGCAGGCCCGTGGTCAGACCACCCTCTTTAGAGGGTTCATGGCCTCTAGTTGTGGATTTCACACTGTTAAGGTGAGCTTTAGAAAAATTACATCTCGCATGTCTGTTTACATTGCTGTTATGCTGTTGCTGTTACAGCACATGTCATAATGCTGTTGTTTTAGCAGCCTGCCACTCAGTCTCCTGCTGATGTCCAGCCTGTGGTCTCAGTCTCAGCCCTTGATACGACTGATAATGCCCCGTGGTCTTTCCTGTGCCCCCCTCCAAGTTTAGCTATGGTGAGTACTGTCGCAGTAATAAATGTCTTGTATGAATTGTTTGTATGTGTTGCATCATAAAATTAACTCATCGTTATTGTTTCTCCTTCCAGTTCACTAAATCAGGATTTGGTGGAGCACAGTCTGCCTCAGTAAAGCAGAATTTAGTGGCTAGAAGGACTCCCAGCCCTTCTCCTTCGCCTCCATCCCCTGTGTAGACCCCAAGCCCAACTTCATCCTCTGTGAGGACCCCCAGCCCTGCTCCATCCTCTGTGATTGTGATTTGAGTTGTCATTGTTATGTTATATTTTGGCATCCAGTACAATATTTGTTTGAAAATTTTGATTTATAAAGAAAACAAATATGTTCTTAATCCTGAGTATGTCTTGTGAATTTTTATATGTGTAGTCCATTGGTAGTGTACATATGAGTTAACTTCAAGTCCACTTAAAGTACATTTAAAGTATACCTAAATAGTAACCTAGTAGTATACTTTAAATTGCAAAAATAATATATAAATAGTAAACTATAAGTATGATGTTAAGTTCACTTAAAGAAAACTTACAAGTATACTTGCAATATAAAAACTATTACACTAGTAGTTTACTGATAGTATACTTAAAAGTGTACTTTCATAAACTAAAAAGTGGGCTAGAAGTATATAACTAGTAAACTAACAGTATACCTATAAGTTCACTTATAGTATAGTTGCAGTACAAAATAATACTTAGATGTAAACTAGTTGTTTACTCAAAGTTTACTGCTCTTACACTTAAAGTATACTTGAAAGTATACTTTCATAAACTAAAAAGTGGGCCAATTTAGTCCCAAGAAGTATTGAAATAGTACAATTATAAGTATACTATTAGTACATTTGTCAGGAAAAAGGGGGGGGGGGGGGGGGGGGAGTGGGACACAGGTGCAGACCCAGGGGTGTCTCTAAGCTATCCCAGGGGGATAACCACAAAAATCGCAGTAGCGATGGGCTGGAAATGGGGGGGAAAAACAAAACAACGAAATTGTCTGGAGCCACTACAGGCTTCCTTAAGAAAACAATGCACCACAAATGATTAACAAAACCACCACTGCCAAGCAGCTGACTAAAACTAAAGTTGTCCAGGAGGCCCAGAAAAACTCTAAATGAAAGGCTAAGGCTGGAGTCACCGCAAACTCTAAAGGACCAACTTATTTCTCTGGGAAAACTACAGGTGGAATTCTTAGAATGGTATTGTCAGACACACTGACACTGGGGAGAACCTCTCACTGCCTCTGAAGGTGAGACAATGAGTCAGCACAGGGCACTGGAGACTGAGGGTATATGAAGGCTTCCCACACCTGGGCTTAATCACTGCCAATCAGTGCCACACACACACCTGATTGCAGTGAGTTGATTCACCACTCTCAGCAAGATTGAGTGTCCTCACAACATTGATATTAGTATACTTACTAGATAAAGTATACTTGGGAAATATACTTGAACTTTACTTAAGTTTACTTGATAAAATAAACTTGAAGTATACTTCTTTTTCGTAAGGGAAGGTGAAACGGTTTGATCATTCTCATGTTCAAAGCTGGATGTTTTGCCCCCTACTGGTCCAAATCCATGAATTCAGCTTAAAAAATTAAAACTGCAAGCAGTGATGAACAGGCCCTCACAGTCCCCCATACGTTGGGCTGTGGCACCGTCGAAGGCCGCGTGCCCAGATGTGTGCTCGCCTGTTCCCTGTGGAAATGTCCTACCTAAATGAGATAAGTAAGTGTTTCATTTTTCGCGATATTGCAAATGGAAATGTAGCGCAAAAGTGGGCCTACATCACACAATTCAGCTGAATTCAGGGAACATGTAGATATAAGGTTTAAAACTGTGCGACATATTATGTGGGAGTTATTGGCAAAAAACGCTTTTGTCTTGATAATAGCGCCACCTGCTGATAATTTTTGGTGTGTGAGTTACAGGGGCCAGTCTATACCACCCCTATGAATTTTGTTGACATAATTGTTATGGTGTGGGCACAGTGCCAAATATAAAATTAGACTGCCACCAGAGTGCTGCCTAGTGTCGGATCGGTAACACCTTCGTCAGCTATCCTCAGGAGGGCATTGGCAATGAGTGTACCAAGTTTTGTGTTAATCCGACCAACCGATGTCAAGATATAAAATACTTGAATTTAAAAAGCACCACCTAGTGGTCATCGGTCAAAATTTTGCACAGAGCCTTAGCGGCTTATGGGGAAGTAGTAACCTGAGTTTCATGTCATGACACACCAATCTGGAGATATGCAACACTTCCTTTTAGAAGAAAATGTACAGGAATTTATTATTTAATAAGTTGAGTATTCTTTGGAATATGAAAATTATTTTAATAACTTTTTGTCAGGAGGTTCCACAGATGCTGTGTGCAAAGTTTGGTGCAAATCGGTGAAATTGCCTTCTCTTGCTCGACCACTCACATACTCCGCACTGCAATGTTTCTTAAAGGAGCCATACTGCTTTTATAAGCCAGGCTTGGAGGATGACATGTGACTCCCAGATTCTACTGTAGTCATACACCATTATTCCATATTAGCAACAGCTTCAATTTTGGGACTGTCAAAAAATATTTGGTGAACAGTGTGGCTCATCAACATTGCCAGGAAAGGAGTCATAAAAATAAGAAAATACACTAGAGGTAGGGCTTTAACATTGTAGGTGCACAAAGTCATTAAATACAGGTGGTACTGGTTGCAGACATGAGCTGCTACATGGAAATTTGAATTTGCCCTGGAAACAGTGACTGGCGTTTTGCTTTTGTTTTGTGGCTTTTTTTCCCTACTTTGCACGTGTTTTATCAAAACTGAATTTCATAAGAACCACATCCAAAAAATCAACACGTGGGACAGGATTCAAGATGAGAAAAGACTTATCTTTATGTAAAATACATATTGTGGTTAAGTCTTTATGTATGCTATGACTATAGCCTCTTAGTTTTATTCCCTGCAGGGAACTGAGAGCCATACACCAAATACTCACACAGTCTGTTAACACTTCACCTGAAACTTCAGCAGGAATCAATCTTTAAATAGATAACTTATGGTTTGCTCATGACTGCATGATATTAACAGTTAAAGTAATGATTTTGATGCCAGGCTAAATGCTTCAGATTCAATGCTAAGAAGCATAAACAGCTCCACCAACTAAACTAACTTATAAACATAGCACAAAAAGCAAGGAAATTTGTGTTTGGTAGATTATTTCTTTGCTGTAACGATGCTTCTTGGCAATAAATCTTATACCGTTGGAAAGCCTGTTTATTTTCCTTTTAAATGGTGCCACATTTGGAAGGAACATGCATTTGTGGGATGAGCAGCAGTGCTGAGTATGTGGGTTGCGCTCATGAAAAATTTGCCAAATCTTCTCTGCCAAATAGCTTATTCTGCTATTGACTCGTTTGGTGTTGTTTGGTGGATTGGATGATTGAAGTCTGAAGAAACAAGACATATTGGCAATTTAACAATTTATTAATTGAACAAACAGGAGCCTCAGTAGCGTGTGGAAGAGCCATACACAGCTGTGGCTAAGGGGTAGAGCCAGCGTCTTGTTATCGGAAGGTCGCTGGTTCAATTCCTCTCCTGATGCTGGTCAGCACCTTGCATGGCAGCTACCGCCATCAGTGTATTAATTACTGTCCACTCTTTGGACAAAAGCATCTGCTAAATGTAAATCTTACAAATGTGGCACCATTTAAAAGGGAAATAAACATGCTTGAATTTAAACACGAATTTCCTTACTTTTTGTGCTATGTTTATGTGAAATCCCAGACTCTTCAAATGTCCTTGCATCTGTTTTTATAAAACAGAGTATTAAGGCCAGGATTAGGGTCAGATTTTAAGAATAAAGTCTTAATTTCTGTATATAATATTTGTAATATTATTTAAAACAAAAGTTATTTCAAGAAAAGAAAATCATATGAAAACAATATAGTGGTCATTTTATAATAAACACATAATTTGAGTGGAAAGACACAATATTGCAAGACTATATCCTGTAATAGTGCTACTTTATTTTCAAATATTACAATTTTTTCTTTTAAAGTTACAACATTTCTCAAAATTTGACTTCTAAATAAATGCTCTTGTAAAATTATAACTTAATGTTGTAATATTAATAATCTTTACCCTCAAATAAACACTTTATTATCATATCATTATGATATTTTTTCTCCAAATATTTTTGACTATTCTTAACAGCCCCTTTTCTTCTCTCACAGTGGCACTAAGAATCCTGAAATTCTGGTACCAACAAGTGTAAAAATGTCTAAATTGTGGTTTTGTATTAATGACCTTCAATTGACAGTTTGTGTTTCTTGTGTGTACCTGAAAAAATGGGGGACATCAGGGTTTATTTTAACTCACATGCACCCTCTTAAACCGATAGAAAAAACAAAACATTCATGGTGAGAAATCACCTTCAACCAGTTCAACATTGGTACATTTTGGCTGCTCCACCAGCTGCTTGGCAATATACTGAATTCTTAATCCAGCGAGGAAATCCTTTAGTAAAGAAATGCATGTCTTACTGGTTTAGTTCCATGTAACACTATTTTGCACAATTAAATATAATGAGTGTCATGTGAAATCAAGTCAGCATGTCGATCCAGGTGTGTGTTTGTTGTACATTTCAGTTCAAGCTCTGCCTGTCTCTGCTGCTCACATCAGGAGGCTGTGTTTGGAGGAGGCCTCATCCACCAGAGCCTGGATTGTGATGCTCACCTTCAAAAGGCCCTTCTCTTCCAGGATGTGGTGAGGAAGACACAGTTTGTCCTTGGAGAACAGAGTCCGATGCAAGAGAGACAAGAAAGAAAAGAAAGGGAAATAGTGTAGGAGCAGATGAAGAGGCAGAAAAGGGACAAAGGCAGCAAGGATTTAGACACAATGCTTATAAATGTACAATAAATCCTCAAATACAGCAGCTTGGTCAGTGGCAATGATGCTCTACTTACCTCTCCTCAGTTTGACACATGAAGGACTCAGTAGTCAAGTGAGGCACTATAACTACTTGCAACGTCCAGTTTGACTTTCAAAATAAAGCTTGTTGACAAACATTTCACATACGAATAATTATCACTTTTGGACTGTAATTCAAATTGTCAAACAGTCGCAGTTTAGTAAGATTTAGGCGCCAAAACCATGATAGGATTAGGAAAACATCCTGCTTTTTGTTAAAATAATAAACTTAATTATGCAACATAACTTAAAGGCTCGGTAGGCAGCTTATTTTTGGCAATATTGTGCAAAAACTTCCATAATAACCTTGGGGATAATGTAAATGAAGTGATGTGAGAGAAGAGCAGACCTCTGCGCCTCCTCTAGGCTCTGTTTTCAGCCTGCAAAGAATCTGACCCGTGACGGAAGACTTTGACCAATCACAGAGCAGCTGAGAGAGGGAGCCCTGTGACTGGCTGTTTTACTAAAGCAGATGCGCGCTCATGTCTCTTCGGTGGAAACAGTCTGCAGCAATGGCGGATGACCAGACAGGAAAGATTGCGATTCCACGGTTGGAAACACCCGCTTTCAGTGCAAAACAATCTAAAAGAGGAAGACGGATTCGTCAAAAAGGGAGTCTAAAAGACAGTCTGACAACAAACGCAATAAAACGCGTATCAATATCGGCGTTGCGTTTCAAAGATGGAGAGAAGTTCGGGATAACACTGGTTTGAAGTTGGACTCGGAGCTCGCTGTTCTTCTCTTGGACAGGTAAACTGCTAAATTATTTTTCCTCTAACAACTACAGTTGCTGTGATGGTGGTTAGGTTGTGTGGGCTGATTTACCATGTAAACAGCCAGGTGACAGTGGCTACCAATAACGCATTGTCGGAAGTTGCTAATACGTTAGCCTTCTGCTAACTGTAGCCAAAGGCATACGGCTGCTGCTAATACAAGATCAAGTTTATGTTGCTACGTTAGAGTCCCGAATCATACTATTCCACCTCAAACGTCTTCACATACCTACAAGTTTGCTAAGAGTGACAGTAAATTCCCTTCTATAATTTTAACAATCGCAATCATGATCGGGACGATTGAAATGAGTGATGCGTAAGCATACTCATACAGGTGAACATATGAGTAAAGTTAGTTATCCAT
The DNA here is from genome assembly GCF_040436345.1 of Pagrus major. Lineage (NCBI taxonomy): Eukaryota > Metazoa > Chordata > Actinopteri > Spariformes > Sparidae > Pagrus > Pagrus major. The sequence goes on along the minus strand of NC_133223.1, from coordinate 1,451,218 downwards.
TTCAGTCACCCCGACCGTCTTATGAACTAATTCAGCACTGTTCAGTATTGCCACTGGCCGCTGTTCTGGGACATATTCGTCACCTGGGTCTGGGTCTGGGCTGCTCTGAATATATATATATATATGTAACAAGTGTAAAGTAACACAATTTTGCATTATGACAAACAAGACTCAGCCTGATGTGTTTTCAGATTATCTATGCCGATCAAACGGACACTAAAACTTAGACGCTAACATTAGCAAGAGGCTATTTTTATTTACACTGAGTGACTAACGTTACTACGAAGTTGGAGCTGTTGGCCAAGGCAGCTAACGATGCTATAGTTTGAATAAAATGTGCTACATTGCTTCAAAACATTAGCTTGTCATTAGTCTTAAAAATAAAGAACGGCTTTTATTTGCTCAGAGTTATAACTGAATAACTCCTGATGTCAGACCTACCGGTTAATGTTACTTTAGCCTTTGTAGTCGTCTGTCTTTCGTATTATTTTACACTAAATATAAATACTATTTACTATCGCTCATGTGTTCAAAAAAAGTATTTACTTACCTGTGACTTGGACATTATGGAGGATAACGTAAAAAAAAAAGCTTTGGCTAGTTGGCGATTGCCTCGGGCAGAGACTGTCGGGTACGTGTACGAAGCGCGTGCATCAGATGCCCGTGCTTGTCTGGTGGGAGGAGCTCGGGAGCTCGGGAGCTCCTCAGAGCTGAGGAGACGAGGCCCGTGTAGACTCAACGATCACCTTTTTTTCTGGGATTCCTGCCTACCGAGCCTTTAAAAACAACTCAATGTTGTCACTTGGTCACACATAGGATGTACAATCCAGTCTCCTGGTGGTGTATGATCCACCCACGTAACTCAGTCTCTTCTTGCTCTTTATACTATTATGCAAGAGGGGAGCTACCAGAAATGTCGCTACAGGGTCAACTAAAGTGTCAAACTTTGAAGCATAGGGCAACTAAGCAGGTAGCTATATTTGACACATTGGGAGTGAGAACAGGTTCAAATGTAAGGTGTGTTTCTATAGAGACACACCTTTTTTGAGTTTGGTACATAGTACCAGTCCTGAATTGGTACAGTGCCTATAAAAAGTTTTCACCCCCTTGGATGTTTTCCCCTTTATTGCTTTTAATTTAGCTTTTTTGACAAAAGATTTACAGAAAAAAACTCTGTAATATCAAAGTGAAAAACAGATTACTATGAAGTAATGTCAATTAATTAAAAATATATAATGTAAAATAAGTGGTTGAAGTATTCACCCCCTTCAAGTCAGTATTTAATAGATGCACCTTTGGTCGCAATCACAGCACTGAGTTTGTGTGGATAGGTCTCAATCAGGCCTGCACATCTGGACACTGCAATTTTACTCCATTCTTCTTTGCAAAACTGCTCAAGCTCTATCAGGTTGCACAGGGATCGGGCGTGAACAGCCCTTTTCAAGTCCTGCCACAAATTCTCTATTGGACTGAGGTCCGGCCTTTGACTCAGCCACTCCACAACATTCACCTTGTCGTCTTTATACCATTTCCGTTTAGCTTTCCCTGAATGCTTCGGTTCATTGGCTTGCTGGAAAATAAATCTTCTCCCAAGTTGAGTTCTCTTGCAGACAGAATCTGGTTGTCCTCCAGAATTTCCCTTTATTTCGCTGCATTAATTTTACCCTCTACCTTCACAAGTCTTCCAGGGCCTGCTGCTGAGAAGAAGGATGGTGTGTTTGTGGTGATGTGCAGTGTTACAGTGTGTCTTCTCTGATTGCCAAGGAGCTCCATTTTGGTCTCTCCAAAGAACCTTCTTCCAGTTGACCTTGGAGTCTCCCACATGTCTTTGGGTGAACTATAGTTGAGATTTAATGAGCTTTCTTCAACAGCTGATTTCTCTTTGCCACTCACTCATAAAGCTTTGACTGGTGAAGAACCCAGGCAACAATTGTTGTATACAGAGTCTCTCCCTGCTCAGCTGCTGAAGCTTTTAACTCCTTCAGAGTAGTCATAGGTGTCTTCCTTCTCTCACTAGTCTCCTTCTTGCACGGTCACTCAGTTTGTGAGGACGGCCGGCTCTTGGCAGATTTACACATCTGCCATATTCCTTCCATTTCTGAATGATGAATTTAACTGAACTCTGTTCATAACCTTTTCACAGAGATGCTTGTAGTGTTCTTTTGTCTTCATGGTGTAATTGTAGCCAGGAACACTGATTAACCAGTAACTGGACCTTCAGACACAGGTGTCTTTATACTACAATCAGTTGAGACACATTCACTGCACTCAGGTGATCTCCATTTCACTAATTGTGAGACTACTAGCACCAATTGGCTGGACCTCTGTTGAATTAGTTCAGTCACTTTAAAGGGGGTGAATACAATGCAATGCAATCAGTTATTTTACATTATATATTTTTAAATAATTGACATTACTTCATAGAAATCTGTTTTTACTTTGACATCAAAGGAACTTGGGGCAGGATTTGTGAAAAAATAAACATGCATTTTAAGTTTTTTAATGCTAATGGGTGATGAAGCGTTCAAAACCAAAAAGAATGAGTCCACCCACATATCTCTCCATTGCCTTGAACAGGCTGTGTGCTGCATAATGTACTGCAATTCGGGCCCGAATTTCCTGCGCAGGCTTGCGGACATTACATCAGATGACACTGAATGCGCGTCCTTGGAACGGGAAGAAGAAGATAAGCGCGGTGGACCCAAACTAGTGTTTGGGTAGTAATGGATTCTGCTACGGCCAGCAAACGACCCACCACCACACAAAGTCCACTAAAAAGTCATACTAAGAAGAAAACAAAGGTTTTATCAGCGGCATGTCGTGAGTCGAAACAAAATTACGACCAAAGCCGGGCTGGCACCCGAATAAACATTGGATACGAGTTCGACTCATGGAGGCAGCTTCAACTTTATACGGGACTAAAAAAACAAATGCTGACATGGCTCATTTCCTAGTAACCAGGTAAGAAAACATTACAGGTCATGTTTAGAGCTTGATTTGAAAATCATATGAGATCGCTGAGGACTCGGAGCGACCTAATGTGCAAAGTAGCGTTAGCTACAAACTAGGGGTGGGCGATATGGGCAAAAAATAATATCTCGATATTTTGGGGGATTTTGGCGATAACGATAATCAGTCGATATCCTTTAAAATTCAAGAATATTTGTGTCCAGACCGATCCACTGAAAACGACTGAAAACGCTGTAGTTCATATTCCAGGCCTATAGGTGGCGCTTGAAATTCACCAAAAACGGAGAAGAAGAGACGACGCGAGCACAAAAAGCTTGCGCGCTGTAAACAAACAGACAGTAGACGGAGAAACCGAACCCAACAAGAAGAAGACGAAAATGGCTAGTGCAAGGAAACCAGAATCATTTGTGTGGACCGATAATGAGGTCGAACTGATGCTGCGACTCACACTCGACTACAAGGCGAGTAAGTTGCAAGAAACACGAACACAAGCGCGTAGTCCGCCATTGTTGTTGTTGTTATGAGACGTCGCGGGGTTCAGAGGTCGAAGGCAAGAGGTCGAGGGGTGGGGCGAAGCCTGCCATGCTGTAGAGAGCGCTGCTGCACCGTGTATTAAGTGGATGTGAGGAGTTTCCGCGTTCGTTTCAATATTTTTGGCGAAGTAATTTAAATACTCGATAATGGAAATTTGCACATCGTCAAAAAAAAAAATGACGATATTATCGCCAACGATATATATCGCCCATCCCTACTGCAAACATGTAACTTAGTCCACCGCTGTGTAACACTGAATAGTTACAGACTGCGCATGTTCCACGGTCCTTTAGTCTGAAACCGAATAGTTAGAAATATGTCCCTTTATATATGGGACCGAAAGCCCAACCTGTTATCTGGGAGGTGATGTTAGCAGCTGGATGTAGCCACAGGCTAACGGTTTGTTTGTGTCTGTGTAGTAACATTAGCCACTAACACACAGCAATCCCTTATCAGAGATGATATTTTTGTCCCCCAATATGCCGTCTTTGCTGTCGCCCGTGCCTTTCAGACTGCATCAACCGTAACGGTAAATTGCCGCGCTTGGCTTCCCGGCTGCTTCATGTGTGTAGGGGATAAGGCATCAGCTGCACTGCTGTGAAGAGTTCATGCGCGCTCCCGCGCCAGCTTGGCTGGTGGCTGCAGTTACCCTAACTCCCGCAACGGCCGTCATGTCACTATTGAGTCTTATTTCTTGATCCTGCCCCAAGTTCCTTTAAAGAAGAAAATATATTGACCATGATTCCATTTATAAACGCAATAAAAGGGGCAAACATCCAAAGGGGATGGATACTTTTAATAGGCACTGTATATACTGCTTCCAGAAAATAGCCACAGCCATGCACTCTTAGTCCAATACTGCCAAAAGCTCTCACTCTCTCCCACCTACTTGACATTTGATTAATATCCAACTGTCAGTTGGAAGATTTTTGTTTATATTGTGGAAAAAATACTACAAATTTAGGACCAACACAATTATCACAATAAGTAAGACACTTCATGATTTCATAATTGATCATCTTTACGTAGCCCACTGTTTCATTTTCCTCATGGAATATGAAGAATAAACTGCTCTTCCTCAACTCAATATCGACACATCCTGTAACTGAGCCCTGTGCAAAGCCTAACACTCACAAACCTGAAATACAGTGGGGTCAGAAAGTCTGAGACCACTAGTGAAAATACTTATATTTTGTTGAATTTAATACTATTTTTTCATTACAAATGATAATATAAACCTAACAAGTGAAGTATTGAATCTTGTGTTGATTAATTTTAGGACATCTTAGTATTTGATATTTCCTCCTATTGATCATAATGATAGCATGACCAGCACCTGACATAGGGGATGACTGTCTTGAAGTTCTTATAAAAAAGTTGAGGTGTGTTTGGGCTCATTATCCTGCTGCAGTATGAATCCTTCTCCACAATCATCAAACCAGAGGGTGGAGCATGTCTCTGAAGAATTGAGTGGTACTTCTCCTTGGTCAGGGTGGAGTCAATCCTGTGCAGGTATCCAACTCCAGAGGAGACAAAACACCCCCAGACTAGACTCCCACCACCATGTTTCACTCGGTTTGAAACACTGTGGTATCATTCTCTCGCCTGTTCGTCTCCTTACGTACATCTGTTACTGCCATAAATCTTTAACTTGTATTGATCAGTAAATAGGACTTTTGTCAGTATCCACTTTAAAATTCTGGTATTTTTTAGCCCACGTCAAGCTTTTGGCCTTGTTTCCATCCTGAGAAGTGGTTTAGAAACTGCTACTCATCCTTTGAAACCAAGACAGCTTTCTTTTGACAGTGCTTTTGCTGACTGAGTCTTGCGTTCTTAATTTAGCATATTCTTTATTTGTGATGAAGCTGCTTTTCTAACTCTCAGGACACTTAGCTTAATGTATAAATCTTCTGGGGGTGTGGTTACGCTGAGGAAACTAATCCAGTTTCTTATAAAAAGACTGGATAAAAAATTGAAGCACTTTAAGTTGGGATGACTTAACTCAGGCAGCACAAACCAGGATTTCAATGTTGATTTCTAGTTGAAACCTGGGTGATTTCCGGTCTCAGTGTCTAGAACCTATTTCAGCACTGTTTTCAACCGTCTAAATGTGGTTACAACATCAAGTTGTCACAACACAAAAATGTGTGTAATTATTTTGATATTTTGTTCATTTGATCGGTTGAAAGAGAGACAATAGTGATTAATGTAAAGGTATTTTTCAGATGTCTTATTGAAAGTCTTAAGTGAAATACACAAAGACCTCATGTGATTGTGGAAGTTCTTAGAGCATTACAGCTTTGAGTCCTCCATGTCATGACTTGTGGGGTAAAGTTCACAAGCTGAGGAAATACATTTTTCACCCAACATGAAAAGTGTCGATGTGGTCACTAAATAGGTTGACTGTTTGGTTGCCAGTGAGAAGAATTGCAGTTTGAATCCTGTCCGTCATTACATTTATTATTGCTTTAAAAACAACTTTTATCATTTATAAAATACAAATAAAAAGAGCATATCATCATCTTAGAGCCTGACTAAAAGAAACCACATCCAAATTTGTCAGTTCAAAGCCAGTATAATGAATCCCAGTGAAACATGGTCAAAATGTAAACGTCAAGTAACGTCTTCAAATAGTGGGTGAAAAAACGTTCACTTGTTAATGAGTTGTGAATGTCTTTAAAATGCTCACTGGGGAATGAAATATAAAAAAAACTGGTATTTGGTAAGTATTAGGCCTGGGCGATAAAACAATAGCAATTTGACATATCATCGATAACAGGAGTTCGATAAAATGTTCGATAGTTTTACGTGCATTTGCATGTAATGCAAACCAGTAGAAAGCACATGAAGACGCCACAGCTCATAAACAGCGTGTCATATCCCTTGATAATGGAGTGACATGCAAACAGCCAATCATTTAACAGGTGTCTAGTTCGGTTGCACCAGAGCCATGTGACTGACATCAATTAGAGCATGGAGTAAGGCGTTATTATGGATCCCACTGCCATGCAGATCAGCCCCACTCTGCCTGTAAAACTGTTAAGTCACACAGCAGCTCTGAAAATGTCTGCTATTTTGCAGTTTGAAATGGCGGTTTATAAGCTTTAGTTTCGCTGGTAAACACACTGAAGTCTTCGGCCCCTGTCCTGGTCGTCTGCTGCTCCCCACAGTGTCACTGATCTTCTGGAGCCATTCTTCGATGCAGGAGTGTCTCTGGGCTTGTTAGGTAGAATGGACAAGGGGCTACCACTGGGCTGCCTCCAAGCCCAGAGACACTGCAGCTGCGACAGCCAACGTGGTTTGTGTAAGTATCAAGGCAACTACGACTCACAATCCACTGTATCAGCTCCGCCGCATGTTTTACAAACAAACCACAAGAAAAACACAAGCACAACCATTAACACCAGAGTAAGAAAATGAGTGCTGACGGAGAGGAAATTGTGAATAAAAAAGGACAGGTCAGCCCGCCAGTATGGCAGTATTTATATTTAATTGCGTAATTTTATTTGTTTGTTTTTGCTTGTGTTAAATTAAAAATGAATACAGATGTGTCTGCTTTCAAATGACGTGCTTGCCGCTGCGTTACCGTAGTGACACCGCGGTAAAAGGGGGACTGCGCTTGATAACTGTAGATGCTAGGCGGCAGCAGAGTGCTTGAAACCTGATGAAGACAGTAAAATCCTGATTACAGGATTTTACTTTATACCGAGTTTGACCACAATGTGTTCAGCAATGGCAGAGTGGCGCTGTCCGTATTTCGGCTGGTTGACTCCACAAAAAGCAGATGTATGTAGTGTAACGCTATGTTAATATGACTGCTTCAGCTGATATTTAACTTTTGTGAACCAAGTTAAATAAACTAAAGACTGTTAATCAGCTGTGGCAGAGTGCGGTACACCCAGATTAACTTGTGATATAACTTTAACCAGTGGTGCAGGTATACGGCATATAACTTCTCATTTTTCAGTTGGAATTGCATATACCCACTTCTAAATCATCTCTGATGCGCATCTTCGTTACATTGTCTGAGGGAACTATAGGTAACTGCATACTTGTAGACGCAACCGATGCTAATGCTAATGTAGCTCCTCAGGGATTTAAGCTGTTATTTTTCTCTTTTTGACAATCTCACCTGCAACAGATAATTAGTTAAGGTTATAATGACTATGGCTGTTGTTGATTTTGTTCAAATACGGCAAAATGTAATTTTATGGGTTATTGTTCTTCAGACGATGGGGCTAAACGAGCTGATATGTGCTAACAGATTGTATAGTCCAGATCCAGGCTACATTGTAAATACAGATAAGATCCCTTGTATTCAGCACAGTATGCAAAACTCTTGCTCTCTGTGTGACAATGCACTTTGTGGTGCTGGAGGACCTGTTGGACGATGGGCCACTAAGTGAACAAAGAGGTCCACTGTAATGCTAATTAGGTATGTAGTCACAGTAGCCCTCGGTCAGTAATGCGGATTGTAATGCATTACATGACAGAACTGTAGTCATGTTACTGAAATATTATTAGTAATGTGTTATATTACTCTGTTACCGCTAAAAGTAATATATTACTGTAACGCGTTGCTTTTGTAACATGTTACCCCAAACACTGTTTGCTAACATTAAGTTGGTGTTAATGGGCATCAGCTGTGTTAATCCATGTTGGCTCAGCCTGGGTGGCAGCCAGTTTTTCCCGTGAAAAAAGTTTTCAGTTTGTGGTAAGAAAATAATCAATGAGTGAGCCTGGCATTCAGGCTAACGTTGGCTGGGTTAATGTTTTTGCTTGTTGCTGCTGCTTGTCAATTGGTGACGGAAGTTGTTGTGTTTTGTCCGTGGCTGAATCCGCCTTAAATTGTTTGTCGGTGGTTGTGGGCCAGGTGCCGTGGATTCACATGTTGCTAAATGAAATGACGGGGTGTCTGCTTTGAATACTGCGCTGCTGTGGAATCAAATCTCTTGTGGTTGGATGCTTTAATTTTTTTATTGTGCTGTGATGACTGCTATGCTGTGAAACGCAAACATGAGCGAATCAAAGAACTGCTCTGATGCAAGTTTCTCTGCCAAAGATGAAATAGGCAGACAAAGTTCTGCAGGAAGTATACACAGCAGGCATCCAAGCTCCACTGGCAAGAGGTCCACTTATTCTACAACATCTTCTGCCCGCAAGAAAGCTGAGGCAGAAATGGCTGCTTTCCTTGCACGGCGGCGACTGTTGCAGCTAAAATACAACCTTGAACAGCAAGAAGAGCAGATCCGCAAGAATAGAGATCAACTTGAGCTGCAAACGGATATAGAAGCCTCCATGGCTAAAACGAATGTGCTTAGAGGTGCTCAAAGTGTTGCATCATCAGCATCAGATGGTATGGAGCGATATTTTAAAGGACAAAATGCAGAGGTCAATGAAGAGGAGAGAGTGCATTCACCTGTAGCTGGGAGTCCGGAGGAGACTGCTGAGCTGCCTGCTGACATGAAAGTGAAGACAAAGAAATCTTCCAAACACGACAATGAACCTGCTGAAGAAGAGGAAAATAACAATACGGAATCCAGCCAATCAGAGCTGGTCCAGAACTGTGTTTCAAAAACCTAGAAGAAGTCTGCAGCTTTGTTGGAGGAAACAAACACAACAGGAACACGGAAAAGGAAAAAGTGTAAAAAGAATCAAGTGGATGATCCGGTACAAAGAATTTCTTGTTTTGTGATGGAGAGCATACATTGGAGTTGTGCCCTCTATTGGAGAAGAGGACACATGGTGAGAAAACGGCCTTCCTGAAAAAAAGTGGTGAGTGTTTTTTAGGCTGTTGGTGCATTGGGCATCTCAGCAGAGACTTCAGGAAGCGTCTCACATGTAAGGTATGCAATTTTAAACATCCTAGCATTCTCAATATCTGCCAAAGGGGAGCAGAGCCACAATCTCTGTTTAAACCAGTGGTCTCACTGGGGCCATTGAACAAAATGGCAAACTTTCCATAGTACCAGTGAAAGTCAAACTAGAGAAAAACCATGCACTACAGGAACAGGTAACACAGTTGACAGACAAGCTGAATAACCAATCACAGAGCAACAAACAAGCCCAGGATAACATCCATGAGCAGGTCCAGGAGCAGAAGACTCTGCTGCATTCAGCGCAGGACGGAACCCACACCCTGGAGACCTCGGTCATGGAACTCACTGCTCAGCTCACAGACAGCGAGAAGATCAAGACCAAGGAGGGCAAGAAGCTGAAGAAGCAGCAGCTAGAGGACCAAGAAGAACAGGGGGGCCCAGACTGTAAACCTCCAGCACCAAAAGAAAAGAAGAAAAGAGACAACCTGTCAGTGGACCAAGTGAACGGCCACACAGATGAGGAGACAGACTTGAATGGCAACAGCAATGGTGTTGAAACGCCAAAGAAGAAGAGAAAAAGGAAAGAGAGTGAAAAGAGAAGTAAAAAGAAAAAAAGAAGAAGAAGAAAGAAAAGGGAAAAAAGGGAATTCAAACGATCCCGGACAGAAGAGGACTAGTACGGCTGGTACACATCACAACCAAGACCAGCTATCTGGACAGGCCTGTCACCAAGTCTGCCTCCTCCAGGAGGCAGAAGCTCCTCCGAAGAATCGCCACCTTACCGTGGTGGAGGGGTTTGTTTGTCCCTGTGATCCTGGGAGCTATGTTGTCTGGGGCATTAGCTCCTGGTAGGGTCTCCCAAGGCAAATTGGTCTCAGGGGAGAGACCAGACTAAGAGCGGTTCAAAACGACTCTATGAATCGGCAGTCACAGGCAAGGAGTACCTCGCCCGGTATGGGGGCACCGGGGCCCTCCCCTGGAGCCAGACCTGGGGGTGGAGCTCACCAGCGAGCGTCTGGTGGCCGGGCCTTGGCCCATGGGGCTCAGCCCGAAAGAACAATGTGGGGCCGCGCCCCTGTGGACTCACCACCCGCAGGGGAGAGAGATGGGGTCGGGTGCTATGTACATCAGCCAGTGGGCGAAGGGGGGGACCTGGGCGTCCTGACCCCCGGCTTAGCAGACTAGCTCTTGGTAGGTGGAATGTCACCTCTCTGGTGGGGAAGGAACTGGAGCTGGTGTGGGAGGTAGAGTGGTACCAACTATTTATAGTTGGGCTCACCGCCACGCACAGCACCAGTTCTGGAACCAAACTCCTTGAGAGGGGTTGGACTCTCTTCTTTTCCAGAGTTGCCCAGGGTGAGAGGCACCAGGTGGGTGTGGGGATACTCACAAGCTCCCGGCTGAGCGCCGCTGTGTTGGAGTTCTCCCCGAGGGACGAGAGGGTCACCTCCATGCGACTGCAGGTCGCTGGGGGGAAGGCTCTGACTGTTGTTTGAGCATATGCACCGAACAGCAGCTCAGAATACCCGGCCTTCTTGGAGTCCTTAGGTGGTGTCCTGGAAGGGGCTCCACCTGGGGACTCCATAGTTCTTCTGGGGGACTTTAACGCTCACGTGGGTGATGATGGGGAAACTTGGAGGGGGGTGATTGGGAGGAACGGCCGGCCCGATCTGAACCGGAAGGGGGTTTTGTTATTGGACTTCTGTGCTAGTCATGGATTGGCCATAACGAACACCATGTTCGAGCATAGGGTGGCTCATAAGTGTACCTGGTACCAGGCCTCCTTAGGCCAAAGGTCGATGATAGACTTTGTGGTCATATCATCGGACCTGCGACTGTATGTCTTGGACACTCGGGTGAAGAGAGGAGCGAAGTTGTAAACTGATCACCACCTGGTGGTAAGTTGGATCAGGTGGTGGGGGAGGCTGCCGGACAGACCTGGGAAACCCAAACGAGTAGTGAGAGTGAACTGGGAATGTCTGGCGGAGGCCCCGGTCCATCAGGTCTTCAACTCCCACCTCCGGAAGAACTTTTCGCTCATCCCGGGGGAGACTGGGGACATGGAATACGAATGGACCATGTTCAGAGCCTCCATTGTAGAGGCGGCCGCTAAGAGCTGTGGTCAGACGGTCATCGGTGCCAGTCGGGGCGGCAACCGAAGGACCCGCTGGTGGACACCAGCGGTGAAGGAAGCCGTCAAGCTGAAGAACGAGGCCTTTCGGGCTTGGCTGGCCCAGGGGTCTCCTGAAACAGCAGACTGGTACCGGGAGGCCAGGAGGGCTGCAGCTTTGGCGGTCACCAAAGCAAAAACCCGGGTGTGGGAGGAGTTTGGTGAGGCTATGGAGAAGGACTTTCGGTCGGCCTCAAGGAAGTTCTGGCAAACCATTTGGCGACTCAGAAAAGGGAAGCGGGCCCAGCCCAGGCTGTTTTCAGTCGGGGAGGGGACCTGCTGAACCGGACTGGGGATATCGTTGGGCGGTGGAAGGAACACTTTGAGGACCTCCTGAACCTGGCTAACACGTCCTCTGAAACTGAGGCAGAGCCTGAAGACTCGGGGGAAGACTCCATATCCTTGGCAGAGGACACTGAGGTAGTCAAGAAGCTCCCCAGTGGCAAGGCGCCAGGGATGGATGAGATTCGCCCCGAAATGCTGAAGGCTCTGGACATTGTTGGGCTGTCATGGCCGACATGTCTTTTCAGTGTTGCGTGGAGGTCAGGGACAGTACCTCTGGAGTGGCAGACTGGGGTGGTGGTCCCCATTTTTAAAAAGGGGGACCGGAGGGTGTGTTCCAAGTATCGGGGTATCACACTGCTCAGCCTCCCTGGGAAAGTTTATTCCAGGGTGCTAGAAAGGAGGGTCCATCCGATCGTCAAACCTCTGATTCAGGAGGAACAATGCGGATTCCGCCCTGCCCGCTGAACAGTGGATCAGCTCTTTACCCTTGCAGGCTTGCTGGGGGGGTCATGGGAGTTTGCCCATCCAGTCTTCATGTGTTTTGTAGACTTGGAGAAGGCCTATGACCGGGTCCCCCGGGGAGTACTGTGGGGGGTACTGAGGGAGTATAGGGTACCGGGGCAGTTGGTACAAGCTATCCGGTCCTTGTACGACCAAAGTGAGAGTTGTGTATACTCGGCACAAAGTCGAATACGTTTCCAGTGGGTGTTGGACTCCACCAGGGCTGCCCCTTGTCTCCGATCCTGTTTGTGATATTCATGGACAGGATCTCAAGGCGCAGCCGTGGCGAGGAGAGTGTCCGGTATGGGAACCTCAGAATTGCGTCTTTGCTTTTTGTGGATGATGTGGTTCTGTTGGCTTCCTCAGCCCGTGACCTCCAGCAGGCATTGGGGCGGTTCGCAGTCGAGTGTGAAGCGGTCGGGATGAGGGTCAGCACCTCTAAGTCTGAGGCCATGGTTCTCTGCCGGAAAATGGTGGATTGCCCCCTCCGGCTGGGGAGTGAGCTCCTGACCCAAGCAAAGGAGTTTAAGTATCTCGGGGTCTTGTTCACAAGCGATGGGAGAATGGAGCATGAGGTGGACAGATGGCTTGTTGCAGCGGCTGCAGTTTTGCAGGCGTCGTACCGGGCCGTCATGGTGAAGAGGGAGCTGAGCCGCAAGGCGAAGCTCTCGATTTACTGGTCCATCTATGTTCCAACCCTCACCAGTTGAGGTGGTTTGGGCATCTGATCAGGATGCCTCCTGGGCGCCTCCCCATGGAGGTTTTCCGGGCACGTCCAACTGGGAGGAAACCCTGGGGCAGACCCAGAAGCCGCTGGAGAGACTACATATCTCATCTGGCCTGGGAACGCCTCAGGATCCTGCTGGATGAGCTGGAAAGTGTCGCTGGGGAGAAGGAGGTCTGGAGCTCCCTACTGAGCCTGCTGCCACCGCGACCCGATCCCGGACAAAGCGGATGAAGATGAAGATGATGAAGGAGGCAGAAGAGCCATGAGAGCCACAACTGACTGTTAGACACACAAACTTTGACCCATGGACTTTGACCTTTTTCTTTGTTACTGGACTTAATGAAGAATGGAATTTAATTAGACGGACTGACCACTTAAGGCCCAAAAGGAGAAAATGAACTATAATCGTACACTAATTTAGAGTGTAATTTACTTTTGGATGTTTTGGAATGTCTCCTATATTATAAATTAGGTAATTATAATTTCATAATAATTAGGGGCCAGAATGTAGGAGCCATATATTTGCGTTAGATTTGTTTTTGTTTATTCTCACTTATTTTTGTGTGGTGACGTGATGTGGGAGGGGACCCCTTGATTAACCTATTTAATTTCACCTGTCACCTGGATTTCGGTGTTGGAGAGAGGGGGTGACCTGGGAGCGCACATTTTCGTTAACCGCACATTTAAGCTTAAGTCTTTATCAGTTTGTTCGTTCAGGAAGCAAGAAGCCGCTACACCTAGTAAGGGTTTTCATTTACTTGTCTTGCAGAAAAAGCATAATGGCAGCTCAACATAGCAATTACAATGGCCATGTAGGAATATTAATCTATCAACAGCCTGATCAAACTGCCTGGCATGTTTGAAAAAAAATGGAGATGCTGATTATGCAGAAGCTTATTAGTCTAACTGAATGAGATTAAAGAAAGAAACCATTTTGACCAAAAGTTTACTTAGATATATGACTTTTTGTTGACTGCAACATTTTGAGTTTTGGTCGACTAAAACTATGAAGGATTAAAAATACTAAAATGTAACTAAAGCTAATAAGCATGTTTGTCTAAAGAATTAAGGCCTTTGCACACCAAGTCAGTTTTGTTTTTGTTTTTTTATCGGTCATCTGAAATAAAAAAAACTTTATGCACAGAAACCTTGCACTCTGAGTCAGATGTGTTAATTATCCTATGCGTTGCAAAAATTCAAAATATGAGACAAGATAGACAAGTCAAGCAGTGAAGAGGATTTTGTGGTCCTCGCTTCCTAAGAAAAGAAAAAGACAATAGCCTACTAGGTCCATCTAATCCTCAAAACAAGAAAAGAGCAAGGAGTTTCACCTGCTGATAAAGGAGCTCTGGAATTATCCCAATCACTTCCTAGTGTATTTCCGAATGTCAGTGGTCCAATTTGATATGCTAGGAACTACACAACATTAAAAAGAAGACCACCACATATTAAAAACAAGTCCACCAATTTCCCTGGATGTGTTGATCCTGAACTGCAACCGGGAGTATGTCTAGGTAGGAAATGGGGACACAAACACATCACATCCGGAAAGGATGTGTAAAAACGCAGAACATCAAACCTGTTCCAAAAAAAGATAATGACAGACGAATGTTTTGGAGGCAGTGTGCACCCATGAGGTCATATTTATTTTTTAACATTGTGCAATTTCGGATGAGAAAACAGACTTCAAGTGCGAAGGGCTTAAGACTAAATCTAAAAATAGCTGCCAAAATTTTTTTCTTGGCAGGATGCTAACTGTTTGCTGGCTGTAGCCTCATATTTTATGGGCAAATATGAAAGCGGTGTCTTGTCATCATCATCCTCATCATCTATCAGATGTAGAATAATTTCTTTTCGACTTGGTTTAGGTCGGGTGAGGTCCTCAAGTTTTCACTTAAAGTCTGCTTTAAGCCTTTATACCTCGAACTTAAACAATGAGTCAAACAACGTCCTACACTGCATTTATTACCTCAGTCTATAACACTGACAAATGTCATACACATGTCATAAAAATATTCCCACTCATACAGGAATTCCATTCACATCAGCACAAAGTAAAAAAAAAAACTGTTCACAGAATGTGGCAACAACGGCAATTGAAATTTCCGGCAAGAAGTAAATCACAGAATACGTGAATAACCTAAATAATCACATAGTAACAGAAATTAACATTTTATCATGCTGACAGAGTAATTCCGTTTACAATGGCTTATGTCAAATATTCAGTGTTCTATATCTCATAAATACAATGTATTTCCTGTTTCCTTAACATCAGTAATTAAAAGCCAAGTATTACAAACAACTGTATTCTTTTAGCATTAGTTTAGTTTTGTGAATTAATCCAACATTTAATTAATGCAACAAGGCCAGGCAAAATACTGTTTTTTAAAGTTGCTGTGGGCATAGCAAATATCCACATTCCTCAGTTTTTAATTCCACATTACCAACACAGTGACATTCAAGTCCTCTATGCATCAAACTCTTAAAAAACAGCTTAAGAAGACCAATATAAATCTAACTTCTTAAACTCATCTAGTGTCTATACCCCTTCAAATGTTCTCCAAAAACAGTAACACTGCATATCAGCATACAGTAGAGTTACTTAATCTAAATTAAAAGTGTTCTCATTTAGGTGTTAGAGCAGGACAAAAACAATTCCATCTCCAGAAAATTTCATAAACAAATCCACATTTTTCTTAATTTCCAAATCATTATGCTCAAATGACTGTTTAATATAACAATTCTGGCAAATTAAGACCCAAAATTACATCTATCTTGAATAGTCAAACTATTTTAATATAGCTTGAATTTGCTCCTGACCACTTTATAATCACATATTTGAAAAGAACTGCAGCTCTATAATGGTGACACCACTGAATATCTCCATTTAGGAATCATGCTCAGTTCAGTTCAGTCATTCTGAAATATGTCAATAACTTTGAAAATACAAGTCATTAAATTTGAGGTGCAAGGAATCATCTTGTCCTTACAGCTACTCTTCTTGTAAGCTTCACTGAAAAACACAGGAGCTTCACCAGTACCATTTGGCAGCCACATTGGAGGATGTTGGAGGAGGTATAATTTCTGCCTGAGCAAGATCTAAAGATCATCGATCCATTTGACTGACTGAATTAGTTATTAATTTCAAGAATGCCTGAAACTGAATCAATAAAATTTAAAAGTAGCTGAAACAAAAGCTGTTCAACTATAACATCTAACAACAAAACCCCAAAACGTTTCAATCAAATCACCAAAGCCATGCTTACTAAAATATTAGCACATTAGTGTGATTTGGCACCCCCCACAGTTTCTAAGTGCAACAGCACTGTCGTAAGTATAAATCCCAGGTCTGTAAGAATTTGTCAGACGCAATGTAGGTGCTAACTACAAATAAAACCCATCACATCATAACAATTTTATGTCTTGAAAACGTGTATCTTGAAGTAAACATGTAAGGATGTGACAGAGACACCACTGACCCTATTACAAGTCACTGTACCATCAAAATGATTTTGAAGCTGTTATTTTAAGTTAAAAAGTGATATGATGTTGCTTTAATGCTCATGCTGTAACTTTTGCCAACTCTGCTTGATAGTAAGCTAGCTAAAAATGTATGATTCTACCCAAGCTCCAACTGTAAAATGTAAAAAGAGCATATGGAAGTGAGGCAAAGGAGACGTAAATATTACTCTGTTTATGTTGATGGGAGGAGTAGTACAATTTTTTTTTTCACTAGAGAAAAAGAGAATTCTAGCTTGTAAACACCTAGGGCCCCATTTTAACGATCAATAGGTCTTGGTCTAAAGCACCTGGCGCAAAGGCATTTAGGGTGTGTCCAAGTCAATTTTGCTAGTTAAACGGTAGATAATCTGGGTGCAAGTTAAGGCGCATGGTGCAATGGGGTTATATCTAGTCTCAATATTAGTCATGGATGTGTTTCAGGCAGAACATAAATTAAACCAATCAGGGTGCCATCTCCCATTCCCTTTAAGAGCCAGGTGCGCCAGGACCTGGAGCATTTAAACAGTGACACTCGTCTTCGCTGAGGGACAGGGATGTGGTCCTCCGCTGCTGGGCCCTCTGCCGCCGTCTCACAATCATCAAGAACTCCATTTGATTGCATATGAGAAAATACACTTATTTAACTGAGGAGGAGCGTTGCCCTCTGTGTGTGCGCTGATCTCAGTCTGTGGATCAGGCAGGACGAGTCATAAAAATGATAATTTTTATTAACAGCGGGTGGGAAGCAGGCGGGTGAACTATGTCTTTAATGAGGAAAATATTAATGACATTACCTGCAGCGATCCTCCAGCAGCAGAAACTATACAGTGTATGTATCTCTACATTAACATGCGCATTTGTGCATGAGGAACAGCTGATAAGCTTCCTTGATTAAAACTCCTGACTCGCCGACAGGATCGGTTAGTATTTCATGTTAAGTAATGTTCTCTGCTCCTATACACATCGAAAGGTCACACACAATCTAGATTCATACAGTAAAATAGTTGGCGTGAAGCAGCTGTCTTGATAAATCCTGAGATCCTGCCTAAACATATTTATGTATGGCTACTTAAATGTGCCATGATATTTGATATAGTACATTACTGTGGAATGGAAATGTTTAAAATAACAGCCTCTCTTATCATAAAATCACTTCAATCCCTTTAAGACCAATACGCACAGGGGCGCACAGGTGGGTGCAGGTATATTTGCTATTTACACAATGGGGGCAATGGGTGTGAAAATGACAACTGCGCTGGCCTGAAACTAGCAATGATGCACTGCACTGTGTGCCGCTTTGTGCCAGGTGTATGATAGAGCCCATTACTGTAGCTCTAATGAAAAGTTTTCATTTTTGTGAAACATTGCACGATGCATACAAAAGATGGTACCATGCAGATGTGAAAACCTTTGAGAGAACTGTTAAGTTGGGAGTCAAAATGAAAGAACCATTCGTCTGTCACACTAGCTAGTTTGCTACTGGTTAGCTCAACAGCTACAATTACTCACCATCTTCCCCGCTAGAAGTTATTTTGAGAAGATACACTGATGAATTTCACACTGCTTTCTGGTTGGCCACTAAATCCCCTGTGTTTCTTTCTTTCCAAGCTTAAGCTAGTGTAAAAACAAAACAAGGAATAAAAATAGGCTCAAATCGAAAGTTTTACAGACATTTTGAATAAATGCAAATAAAGGCTATTTACCTATGGTTTTGTTTTATGGGTATTTATTTCCATTTTATGTAATCCACTTTGGTTGATAAGAATGGTAACACAGTATTTCCATGTTTTCATGGATGAGATTTTTAATTTTTAACAGAATATTGAGGTTGCATTTTGAGCAATTAATTTGGCTTGGCAGTGAATAAACAGATTTTTTTTTAATTTACAGAACAAAGTGACATCAACTTGTTAGAATTTCTTCTTAAAAATTGTGCCTACAGCAAGTTGCCCAATGGACCTACATGATGGCACCAAATGGCTGCTGGTAGATTTGAGCAAACCAGGTCAAACACCATTGTCACCTTAGTAACACCAGGCTGCTCTATGTTAAATACTACCCACAATATTGATCAATAAATACATCAAAAATCTTATCACAACCACCAAATTTGTTTTATCAAGGAGGATATGTCAATATTGGCACAATTTTGGATGTTGTTTTTCCACCATGGTGTTAGTCTCCCTAATGGACAAAGTTTTTGTTTATTGGGGACCAAAGACTTTTCAAAGTTCCAGCAGATGAAAAAAGCAAGAATGTGATCCTAAATGTTTTTAGCCCAGGACCCTCTCAGTCATACACTGATCAGATTATCCCTACTTTACTTCATGCTCATAAGACATCATTGAATTTAAATAGCCTGCTGCTCAACATGCCTTGCTTCTGTAAAGAACTTTCAGTGTCAACTTATTACAAAGACACAGTCACGTTTTATGTAGATTTTTCCTAAATGGGCGAGGAGAAGAGAACATCGAAAAAGGAGTAGATGATGGGGAGAGAGGCATTGGCTCATTGTGACACTGCATTTTAACCAGAAGATTTTGTATTCTGGTTTAAAGAACCACTTATCAATTACATTGATCTCAAAGGGGACGAAAATGTTGTGAAAGCAGGTTTTGAATGGTGTCCACTTTGTTGTTAGCTTGGTTTGGTGTATATCACAAACATTAAAGAGCAAGTATACCCTCAAATTACATGTCACAGTAATCTGAGGGTCCATGTGTTGTGTTGCGTTTTCTAAAGTAAACTTCTGATCAGAATTCAGTTCACTATTAAAACAACCCAGTCTCACATTAAAATGTGTAATAGAAACCTTGGTCCGCCCCGCAAAATGTAGTAGTTTCACAAAACTGACCCTTAAATTGTGAGATACTC
This sequence comes from Pagrus major, assembly GCF_040436345.1. Classification (NCBI taxonomy): domain Eukaryota; kingdom Metazoa; phylum Chordata; class Actinopteri; order Spariformes; family Sparidae; genus Pagrus; species Pagrus major. Next base: position 1,431,837 of record NC_133223.1, on the reverse strand, counting down.
ACATTTTATTTTGCCTATTCTTTTCTATTGCCCTGTGTCCATGTTGCTATCAAGTTTCGGTCTGTGAAACCAAAAACATGGCAGACATTTCTTTAATTATCAGTGGAAAATGCAATATGTTAAGATAACTTCTGTATTAAAATATGTTTTGAGAATATTTTTAGCACGAAATGTATGTTTTATTTTTGTATTCTTCGTTCAGTGAATGTGTATGCTCTTTAGTTTGTTAGTTGTTACAAAAATGGATCCAGGTTTCACCAAAAAATTGTAAAAATGCAGTATAGTCTGTTGGATACTGTAACAGCTTTATCTCCATGTTCGAATCATGTTCTTTCTGTTGTTTAGTTATTTGAGCTTTCATGTTATTTGTGTTATGCTGTGTACGTGTATGATAATATTCTTTCAATAAAAAAAATAGATTTAGAGCTTAAATTAGCTTAAAAGTCCAGTGGACTTCCTGGACTCTTCCAGTGATGATGTATTTCTTCTTCTTTGTTTTTTCAACAGTCTAGCACATTGCAACCATGTTAAGGTTTTCTTTTAATGATATCCTCAACATTTTTTAACAGAAAAATCGTCATAGTGTACTTGCTAATTCAACGAGACGGTATGTTGACTAAAATTACCCATGATTTCCAACTACCATCACTACATTTCTGCCTTTTCTGTTACAAAACCATAATTCATATCTAACTGACCTTATTTATGAAATGTAATGAGTATGATTCTGTTTATGTGGAATTAAAATGAAATACACAATTTTACACACCTTCAGACATATCATGACCCCTTTTCTAACTCCTGCAGCATGCTCAGGTTATGTGAAACAAATTGTCGTAGTCGCAACACTGTAGACGGACACTAGAATGAAATGGCTACTGGGGACTAACATCATTACACATGAATACAATAGGGCACATTCAATGCACAACTGTTTTAGCTTTCCAGTCATATCCAATTTATGCAATTCCAAAGACTGTTTACTGACTCATTCAAACTGACACATTCAAATACACCATATTTTGAATAGTGAAAATAACACATTTACACTATATTGGAAAATTGCATGGTTTTTCCCAAAACCTGCATGGGATTAGCACAAAGTGGGTATGTCTGTAAAGGGGTTAGTGGTGATTACCCATAGAATCCATTTTCACTCAGATATCTTGAAGAGAGAGCCTAAGACATTTTCAATGCAACCTGCCTTTGGATCAAGGACTTTCTGACTAACTGCCCTAGCAGACTAACTGACAAGGCCCTCATCTGTCTTCCACCTTTACACTTGGCAGGGTTGCATGTTGAGCTCCATCCTCTACACCGTCACACATCTCATTCCACCAACATCATCATTAAGTTTGTGGATGACTTTGGGAGGACTTGTCTTGCTGAGGACGCAAGACTTCCAAACGGGATGACATCCAAATACTTTCAATGTGGGATTCAGAAAACAAACTTTTCCTGAGCTCCACATAAACTAAAGAACTAATAATAGACTTTTGGATGAACAGTACAGACCCAGACCCACTATACAGTCCCTGACAAAAGTCTTGTCACTTATCCATTTTGTAGAAACAACAGCTTAGAACCTGACTTTTAATTAATCAATTGGTTTTAGAAATGGCTCATATAAAAGCTAACACTCTCCCAAATTATGTTTAATGTACTAAAATAAATTTGCTTCACTGAAGAAGGATTGATCATTTAATGAACACAGAAAGGTCAGATTTTGCAAAGACAAAAGTCTTGTCACCTTGTCATATGATGCACCCAATCCTAGATCACAGCCTCACCTGTGATCAATAATTGATCAATCAATTAGTGGGTGTGTATAAAAAGAACCTAAGCACACCGGACCTGCAACTTGACCTCTGACAACATGCCTAAGATTCACCCTGAGACCAAAGTGTTAATTATCAAGAGGCTGAAGACCAGATCCACTGCTGAGGTGGCTGACACCTTCAATGTGTCTCAGCGTCAAGTACAAAGGATAAGAAAAAGATTTGAAGAGACTGGAAATGTTTTTGACAAGCCCAGGTCCGGCAGACCCCGCAAGACAACTGCTCGGGAGGACCGTTTGTTGGCTCGAAAATCCAAGGCCAGCCCCTTTTCCACTGCTGCAGAGCTCCACCAGGCCTGGTCACCTCAAGTCCCCATGTCAACCAGGACAGTGAGTAGAATTCTGTCTCGAAATGGCCTCCATGGTCGAATCAGTGCCCAGAAACCAGCACTAAACAAAAGGCAATTAAAAAAACGTGTGGCATTTGCCAAGGCCCACAGCCTGCTAAAAGGATGGATGCTGGAAAAGTGGCAGAAGGTGGATTTCTCCGATTAATCTTCGGTTGAATTACATCACAGCCGGCGCAAATATTGCAGGAGACCTACTGGAGCCCGCATGGATCCGAGATTCACCCAGAAAACAGTTAAGTTTGGTGGCGGAAAAATCATGGTCTGGGGTTACATCCAGTATGGGGGTGTGCGAGAGATTTGCAGGATGGAAGGCAATATCAATAGCCTAAAATATCAACAAGTATTAGCTACCTCTTACATTCCCAACCATAAAAGGGGTCAAGTTTTGCAGCAGGATGGTGCTCCATCGCATACTTCCATCTCTACATCAAAGTTCCTCAAGGCAAAGAAGATCAAGGTGCTCCAGGACTGGCCAGCCCAGTCACCAGACATGAACATCATTGAGCATGTCTGGGGTAGAATGAAAGAGGAAGCATGGAAGACGAAACCAAAGAATCTTGATGAACTCTGGGAGGCATGTAAGACTGCTTTCTTTGCTATTCCTGACGACTTCATCAATAAATTGTATGATTCATTGCCGAACCGCATGGATGCAGTCCTTCAAGCTCATGGAAGTCATACAAGATATTGAATATGGATCTCACAGTATCACTACTTAATTTACTGATGTTATGCAACATATTTTTGTATTTGAAGTCAATTATTTGTTCAATTTTCACATTACTCTATGTAGGCGACAAAACTTTTGTGTTGCCAAAATCTGACCTTTCTGTGTTCATTAAATGATCAATCCTTCTTCAGTGAAGCAAATTTATTTTTGTACATTAAACATAATGGGGAGAGTTTTAGCTTTCATATGAGCCATTTCTAAAACCAATGGATTAATTAAAAGTCAGGTTCTACGCTGTTGTTTCTACAAAATGGATAAGTGACAAGACTTTTGTCAGGGACTGTATATGAACAGGGAATGGAAAGGGTGTCTGTTTTCGGTTTCTGCTTATGCACATCACTAAAGATCTCTCCTGGACTACCAACACCACTACAGTAGTCAAGAAGACACAGCAATGACAGGAGAGGTTCATAGGCTGCTCACTGCCCTCCTTAGAGGACTTTTTCAGCTCGCACTGCCAGCGCAGAATAGCCAACATAATAACCCGGCCAAAACACACAAACCACAACACACGCAGGGTTGCAAGGGCCCATTCATCAGTGCTTGCAGTTTTAATGTGAATATACATATGAATATATATTATGTTATTATAAACATATATAGGTTGTCAAATCCTCAGCATGAGCAGCTTCCCATTTTACAATCACAGACTGTAAACCACCTTCCAACAACAGAGATAGTAATGTTTCGATATGTCCAACCGGCCACTATTTGAGATGGAATGAAGCCCACCCATGGAAAACAACCTGAAACAAGAGTGGAACGAGTCTACCCACAACACAATTCCCCCTTGACCCAACCTGCATATATGGCCACATAAACATAATCATACTCATTTAATATCATGAACAAAATCAATCAGTTCGAAATAAATTATGGTTTTGTAACAGAAAAGTCAATAAGGACTGGCATAGTAATGGTAGTTGAAAATCACAGGTAATTTTAGCCTTCTGCTATCCAAAAATGACCTTTATTTATCAGAATTGAAGAAGAAATAATGAAAACTGATGGCCATGACATCAACATATGGTCTTGTTGAATTAGCAAGGTCACTTTAGCAATTTTTCTGTTGAGAAATGTTGAGGATATCAATAAAAGAAAACCGTAGCATGGTAGCAATGCTCTTGCCTGTTGAAAAACAAAGAAGAAGAAATAAGTCATGAGTGGGACAACCCAAGGAATCGAAAAAAGGAGGGTCATTATGTCACTGAATCTTACTATAGTGCCAGACTGTGGTGCCAGCTGTATTGAAGTCTATGGGAGATGCATGGAGAAACACAATAAAATCCAACATATCTGAGTTGTATGACTTCTGATGAAGAAATGCCTCCACAAAATGAACGACCACACCAACTCTCTTGATGATCATAATCTCATCGGCCACGCCTTCACAAATCTGTATTTATATTGAGCCTATAGTCTTTTTTTTTTTTTACACTAATAACATGTCTTACTGCAATTGTCCTTGCACACAGAAATATTTCACTCACACTATTCACACTCTACTGGGGCAAAACACTGAAAATAGGGCCCCCCTTTCTAGTCCATCAATCCAGAATCAAGATTCTGAATCAAATCGGCATCCAGGTATCATGATAGGATCAAATCGACAGATAAGCATATCATCCCTGGCCTCGTTCTTTAGATGTTTTTTTAAATCAAAGTCACAGTGGGGTAACATAGATATAATGGTTGGAAAGCTCACCAGCAACATTTGTTGATTACGCCCACACCAGGCCTCCATCAGAAAATTGATGAAACCATACCGGGTGCTCTCAGTTGTGGAGTAGTAAATTCCAGGTGAATGCAAGGTGGTCTTAAAGTTAAACTAAACAACTTAAAAAAAAACAAACACATGGGCCATGGGCCTCACTCGAATCGAGGGTCTAACAGTCATTAACTACTCCCTGAAGTGTGTCCTTGCAGTTTTCGGAAGCATTTCTTCATTAGAAGTCGTACGACATAGATATATTGGGTTTTAGTGTTTTTCTCAATGCATCTCCCATTGATTTCAATACAGCCTGGCACCAAAGTAAGCTTCAGTGATGTAATGTTCTTCTTTTTTAGGTTCCTTGTTTATCGAAGCACATCAAAATTTACTTGCCACCGGGCCTAAGAATGTTTCTGAGGCAAAACCTTAATGAATATCTTTAGCATCATTTTTCCCATGTGACATAAATGAAGCAAAAAAATGGAGGAGTAGCCAGGCAGAAAGAGGGCAGAGCTGGCAGGTGACAGACAGGAAGCTGTTACGTCACGGTTACGTCAACTCACTCCAACTATAGGCCATGAATAGTAGCACTAGGCAGAGGATGTGAAGCAGGCTTGAGCCAATAAGGTCCCAGATTTGACATGCGGGTGGCGGAGTTTGAGTCGTAACAGAAACCAATAAGGGAGTCTCTGACCCCCCGGAGGGGCCAGGGTTTGTAGCTGAGATCGCCTCTTCCTTTTTTCTGTCCAGAGACGTTGTATCCAAGGCAACCAGCACCTGAACTGTGGCACGGACCGGCTGCAGGCGGCACTGGATGATATCATAGGGCGAACAGAGAGAAGACTGGTGCCCCCAGAAGGAAGACAGCAAAAGAAATTAAGAAAGGGAGGGAGTTTCAAAAAAGTGTAGGATGTAGGAATGTAAGAATGAAGGCAGGATGAAAGGAAAGACAGAAGGGGGAAAAGAGGGATGACAGGGGAAAGGAAAGGAGAAAAAAGCCAGGGGAAAAAGAGGGGTACGGATGACAGAGGGATAATAGAAAAAAGAGGAAATGAAGATTGAACATGTATGGTTGGATGAAACAAGAAAATGGGTAGAATGAGGTAAAGTTGGAGGTAAAGAAGTAACGGAGTTAAAAAAAAAAGTTCAAGCACAAAGGGCAGAAAAAAAGAAAAGAAAGAAAGATGAGGAAGAAGAACAATTAGGGGAACAAAGAGGGATACAGAGAACAGAAGACACAGGTGATGGACCAAAGGTATGAGAGAAAAAGAGGAGGAGAAGGGGAAAAAAGACATGGTCCAGCCAGAAAGTAAAAGAGAAAGAAAAGGCAGAAGGTTAACCAAAGGACACTGAGGTCATAGGTCACAGACAAGAGTATGAGCTGTTGGAGTGTGGTGAGATGGGGGCAGGCAGGGATTACCATGGCAAAAAGCAGGGATGCTTACTGAGAGGATTACGAAATGTTTTAAAAGCCCAAACAGGGGCTCTCTTCTCTCCCAGTGAGCAGCCCATAATGAGCAGTGAAGTGGATGATGGGAGAGCCAGTGCAGTCAGCCAATAGCGCAGCCTGTCAGCACGTTAGCATAGAAGCGATTAGAATTCCGACTTGCAGAAGCATAGTCAGTAAAGCATTCAAGTTGCAGCAAGCCTGCGAGTTAGTAACATCAGCTTAGAGGCTGAAAACAGTCAGCAAGCAGCAGAAGAGATGGAGGTCAAAGGTCAATTACTCAGTTCAGATAAACAGCACAGAATAGGAGAAAATTAAAGTCCTTGAGCCTTTCTTTATTTTTTTAAGCGTCATGTCATACCAACTTTTTGCAAAATGTAAAGAAAAACAGCATTAAAAACTTTTGATATAACCAAATGTTAAGGATTCAAATAAAAAAAAAAAATCTAAAAATATATATACATAACACTCTAATTTTAAATTATAATGACTAAAAACAAGTTAATTTCAAAGTTATACAATTCAACTTTGATATCAAATTTCCAATCATTTAGTTTACTGGTTAATTGGTAAATAGTATGAGCAGAATTATATTATAGTTATGCCCCCCCCCTTTTTAACTAGCATGCCATTGGCTGTGATTACACACCTTATTCGTCCAGTTTCAACAGGAAATACTACACTTGTGTTAATTGTCACATGAAAATGAAATGAACACAAACTGTAGATATACTACCACTGATGCACCTGTATCCATACAGCAAGTGTGTAAAACTTATCTGTTGATTCCTACAGTTGTAGATAAAAAACAATAGTTATGCCATTTTTCTACTAGCACTTCTGGTGGTCAAACCAAGTGGCACTGATTTGCTTTTCAATTACCAGTTTTACTGCGCCGAGCTGAGCCTCAGTCCCACGGACCTGCTCCAGAATAGGGCCAAGCTACGGCCCGCTTGGAGGCGGGGCAGTCGCGGTGACATCTCGTGACTGCAGCCAACACGTGTCAACCTCCTGTCTCCCCCTAAAATCAATACTCAACTCATGGCTGTGCAGGAAACCTGAGAGAAAGCTGTTTTTAAAAGTCAGTACGTGCTCTCAGTACGTTTGTAGCTTCTAACTGAATCTCTTTAGTTTCTCTCATCCTCTTTGTACTTTCAAACATCTGCTGAGTTTTACTTTTTCGTTGTGTTCACTTTCAGCCGTTTCAGGAGTCATGTTTAGTTACTGCTGGTGAAAACACGTTTCCTGTAATCCTGCTTCATAATTAAAGCTTTTAAATGACTAAGTAACGGGGGGCTTTGTGAAAAAGTTATAGTAAATGAAACATGTTTGTAACTGAATTAGCCACTTTGTTAGCGGTGATTCTTCGATAGTACTCTGGGAATCGGGACAAGCGCGTCATTCATTTAAGACACACCTTCAAGCGGGTAGCCCAGTTGTGGTGAAGATGCAAAACACACCCGGCTGCCACGCCGAGTCAAACCGAGTAGAGCCAGGCCAGCAGATGTAATGGAAAAACATTGGAAACAGAAATGTGCGAATTTCTTGCCAAAAGTTAGATTAGAAATTGATACTGTACATGTCTGTACAATAGTTCTACTAAAGGCACTGTGGGCATGTGGGGTCATGAAGATTTTCTCTTGCACCCTTGTGCCCTGCAAGGGACCCCCTCAGGTCTGCTGATGCAGTATATAACAACTGCATGACCTAAGCTTGTGCCCTGCCTGTCAAACCTGGTACATCCTGTGGGCAGACCTTCACCCACGTAATGAGGCATGCTAGCCTGTGTAGGAGCTCCAGAGGCAACTGGATGCCTCACAGCGCTGTGGGTATAGGAAGGAGGTACAAGAAGCTGGGCTGATCTCAGTGGACATCTTCTAGACATTTTAGAAGGGGACCAGGCACGAGTTAGACAGCTCTGCTCCCTCCATCTCAGCCCGTCTCTTGGAGTCTGATTATGAGGACAGGGTTCTGCATCTGCCAATATCCCCATCTCATCTATGGCCAGGAGCTCCACCACAGTGCCTCTCTCCTTCACAGCAGTCTGCCAGCAATATGCTGGCCTCCAAAGCACTTTTCCAGGATGTGCCAGGCATCATTAGGAAGGCGGCAGACCTGAGGGGTATCGGAATGCTGGTAGAAAAATCTGCACCTGCTTATAGCCTCTTAGGCTCCCTTCAGGGAGACAGCATTTTCCAGTTTTGGAAAACTGAATGTGGTGATAGAACAGAGCCTAACTACAATCCTTTGTCCAAGGTAACCTTCAGAAGTGCAAGCCATTGCCAAGCAATCAGTTTTATACGTACCTCACTGACCATTCGCACCAGTATGCTGCTCAGGTTGCTGCAGCAACTAACAACATAGTGCTTCTGTCCTCAGCTGTTCCCGCTATTACCACTAAGCCTGGGGGGCTCTCCGCTAGCAACATTGAGGAGGATATGACAGCAGTTTTGACTCTCGCCATGACCACAACGGTGACCGCGTCCAGGTTTATGACATGTCAGATTATGAAGCAGAGAAATAACTGGCTTCCACCTTACATCAAATAGGAGCTGCTGGACAGTCCCATATCCCCATCTGGGCTGTTTGGACCACTCCTTCAAAGCACTACAGCTCACCTGCATGACAGGCCAAGGAAGCGGAGAGGGAGTTGAGGCACACCTTCCAGTGTATAGCTGCACCTCAGTCTCAGAAGAAGCGCAGAGAAGCTCATTCCAGGAAGATGCACCCTGCAGCCAATGTTGCAGCTACACCTCAACATTCACCTACTGCAGTTGCTGGCTCTGGCTTGTTCAAGACAACCTAGTCCTTAAGGCCCCCTCTGAGAGAAAGCTGCACTCCACAAATCATGTGGTTGTCCCCTTAGGAGTCCTTTACATGAGGAAAATCTGTCCATGGCACTGAAATTGCTAAAGCACTTTGCTCTGCTGCTGAAAAATAGACATGTCATAGTAAGGACAGACAATATGACAGTGGCGGTGTGTATCGACTGCCAAGGCAGTGTGTGTGCAGCCAAGCTGTTGGAAATAGCCAGGAGATTTTCACATAGAACCAGACTGTATTAAAGTCAAGTTTTAACATTATTCTGCTCTGGCTGGTCTGCTGGAACAAGCTCTGTCATAAGCTAATGTCAGCTTTCATAGCTAACATTAACTGGTGTCAGCTAGCATGATAACATCAGGGTCCATGTAAATAACAATGGCAGTGATAAACAGACTTAACATGATTGTGGTTGCTAACATTACAGTGCAAGTCAGCACACGGACATTGTAACATATTGACAGATTTTAACTTTGATGAAGACTTTGTGATTGTACATATCTTCGGTAGATGAAGACAAAGCCAAGAATCTGAACTGCAAAACTCCAGCCCCAATCACACTGACTGCAGTACTCTGACATGCCTGCTATGGCTTTCATGAGTTCACCTGAAACATACTGTTGCTCTCTGCCGTTGTTTTTCACATACACCCTGACATAAGCTATCTTCTTACCCCTACCTCAAAGACATGAAGGCAATGGAAACATCAAACCAACTTCTAACTTTTATCTGAGTATGTTTTACGCTATGTTTTATGTTCATTACAAAGGGCAGCCCACAAAGCTTAAGAAAGCACATTGATAGATAAACAGTGTGCCTCTAGTCCTATAATCATGATTAGTGGGCTGCATTGGGCATGTAATCACCACCCCACCCTTCTGCAGTGGCTGTGTGATGGCAGTGTAATATTTCTGCTTTTCTGCCTAATACTGCTTCACATAACAGGGTTGTGAACTGGTTTAAATTATCTGCTTGCGGACCTTGATGTCACAGTGGGCACTAACTACATCAGTTTCCCCTGAACCCAGTAGCAACAGCCCTTAGAGGTCAACGCCTATATGAATAGAATGTTAGATAGGTATTGTATAGAATAGGCGTAGTCCTCTAAGACCCAGGCCCCCTGCTACACCGGCAATAACTAAAGAAAATGCCAGTCAGGTGTTTTGCACAACTGTTACAGTAGATGTTTAACTGAAAAAGGAAAAATCTGCATGTGCAGTCTCTCTCTCCCTCTCTCTCTCTCTCTCTCACACACACACACACACACACACACACACACACACACACAGTAAACAGAGAACATCTATATCAGAGCGAAGCTGCTGTTTTTTTTATGGGGGCTGCTAAAAGCCACAATGACAGATGACATGATGATTCAGCTTTAAATACCGACATTTACATCCCATTTAAAAGCGATGTAAACAAAAGCAGGCAGATAGGAACATCAAACCAGTACTGGGAAAATGTTGATTGATTCTTAAGTTTTCATTTAGAGACAGAAAAATAATTTGGAAAGTAGCAATGTATTGTATGTATGTATATTTAAGCGTTGAATTCAGCAGTTCTCCAATAAGGTAAGGACCTCCTAGACACTCATGAGTATATTCTGATTTTGTTTTTGATTCTAAAAGAAGTATCCAGGCCTCTTTAAAAAAGGTCTGTGCGTAAGTAACATTTGATGTGTAATGTAAGCTATCAGTTTTGATTTCGGGAGGATAAGATGACAAAAGAGAATTGCTGCTATTAAAAACCTGGAATCATCGGCCTTCTTCCCAGATCTGGCTTACAGTTTAGCGCCATCATAGGTGTCCTGCAAAAATCCTCAATTTCAGTATTCATGTCATAGTTATGTAGTTATTATTCATGTGAAAAAACAAAAGCAAATGTAATGATCAAGAGACTAAAGAATTATTTCTTTGCAGGACACTTTCACACTTCCTTATCCATCCTGTGATTTGATCAACAATCAGCCAACTGAAGCCAAAAAATGTTGATGAAGTATAACTGTTAGATTTCAAGGAAGTTTCTCTGAAGAACTGGGGGTGTTTTCAGGTTAAACGTGGCTGGTTTTAAAGACCGAATGACTTTCAGAATGTCTGTCAGTTTTTTTTATCAGTTATTCTGGTTATGCCTGAGAACCACAACTTTTCATAGCTCATTAAACTGGACAATTAAGTGATTAGTTGCATTGATCGATAAATGTACCAATGTTCTACAACAGGGGTATTCAAAGTCTGACACTGGGACCTGTCCCTTAAACAATATAAAGATGACTGACCCCATTGCTGTGAATTCAGTCTGTTAGCTTTAGGCTACAATTTGAGCCCTGTATTTTTTGCATATATTTGCTCACATTTTGGCAACGTTGGTACGATTAAAAGTAAGCTGAATTAGCCATTAGCAGTTACCATTTGTAGTATACCCATGAAGGTCAGACAGCTATCACTGGATTCCTGGATACTGATGAAAAATTATTGTGACAATTGTCAGGGAAGTTCTGGAGTTAAAAGGAGCATCTTCTTTTCCTGTGTTACAGATTCATGAGCGTTTGTTATTGGTGAACATCGGAGATAATGATATCCTTGGGAAAAGAAAATCACACAAAATCCAAACAAGATTTGTATTATATCAGTGGGTTCAGATTCTCTTGAGAACTCTGAGAATTTACAATTCTCAGATTTTTCACTCACATGTGACAATTGGGCGCCAATGGGTTTAAAGTACCTTCATTTTTCAGCAATAATTTTTTTGACCCTGTTGTGATTGCTCCTACAGTTTGTTTGTTCACTTTTTCTGATTTGTTGTAAAGCAATGGTTGTCTAGAAAAAACTAAAAAATCTACAAGTAAACAAAAGTAGCACCAGTATTAATGCCATTATGTGCAGCTGCCATATTGGAGAGGTCAGGATCTTCTAAATGTTTTGTTACGATGATATCTTTAACATTTCTCTTCATAACAACTTTATACTTGACAATGCATGTCCTTGCAATGCAAGTGTGAGGTCTATCGGATGAATGGTTTGCAAGATATGAAAAGGGCATACAGGCAGACAGATACCTTGCTTTATATTTAGATATTTACTTGTTGCAAGTTTTCAAAGAAATAAGAAAAATTTTAAAAATGACCCCCAGTTCAGAGAAACAACTGTACTGTCAGAGCATTAACTGGGTGGGGGTATAGTTATTGTGTAAAGTGGCTTGTTTTACCTCTGGTACACCAATTTTTCTGCAGGCATCCAGGAAGTTCTCTACATTTCTCCGACACTTGGCCATGCTGAGTTTGGGCTGGAAGCACAAAGTGGCACAAAAACGCTTTTACACAGAAGTACTAATTTTCTTCACTACTGTTATAGTCCTTTTATTTGAAACAGAATGTATTTCCATTTTCATGATCACCATTTTGAAGGACAACTACTTTGAAAAGACTGGGTACAAGGTACATTTATTTCAAAGCTAGGGTTTCAGAAACAAAACTACAGTAGGTTGGAGTCCTTCTATGCTACTTCCACAAAAAAAAAAACAGTCTATTTTATAAAATGAAGTTTGGAGGATGAATTGAGCAGTCTCATAGCCTGAGAAAATAACGCTGCTCTGTAGTCTGGGTAGTATGGCAGCGGATACATCTATATCTTTTTCCACTGACTGTGGTGCGACCTCACCTGTTAATGTAGGTCTTTTTTACCGTGTTTTTTAAAAAAAAAAATTTTTGTTAAAGCTTGTAAGAGCACCTGGTCTACCAAATTGGTTTGGATCATTTTGATAGGCTGTGTTATTAACAGCAAGCCTCCTCCATACACTGCTCATGTGCTGTTGTGAAAAAAAAAGAACAGAATTGCAATTGAAAAGAGTCCAAAATGCGTGTTGTGTTTTTTTCGAGTGACTTGATAAAATATTATAACACAACATTATAATCCCCCTAACTGACACTGTCAATCTGTGGGAAATACTTTCCTCAGTGTCATAATTTTGGTTTTTAGGTTTCAGAGTAGCGTTAATATTTATCTCATGGGTCAAAGGTCATGACTGACAGTCTGAGACATACCACTGCTGGCGAGGGAACATGGATACTGGCAACAGAGCGTGGGCGAATGTTATTTGCCAGATGGCAGAGCATGACTCCATCCATAAGAGATGATCCAAGATCCTCAGGAAGGACAACCTTCAGCCTGCTCTCGATGCTCTAAGGAATAAACAACAATATAAAAAGATAAGGGGGAAAAAAAAACGCAGATTTTTTGTTTATGACGCATACTAATGATTTGTTAACCATGAAGGAAGTGTGTCTTACGTCTCGCAGTTGCTCCATGAGCTCCAGTTCCTCTCGCAGCTGCTCCATCTTTCGTCTCATTGTGAATTGAGGATCAACAGACTCCAGACTCTTATGGCTCCGCAGAAACACTGTAAGAAACACAAGAACAACACCGGCAGCATTAGACTTAGAGAGCAGCAACACAGTAACTGGCCTCCACATGCCTTAGTAGATGTAGTGTGATGAGGTATATGATCTGCTGCTTTCTACTGTCCAGTTTTTCCCGTTTTTCTTGTGTGCTTTTGATGACGAACATGACACACATGCCTTTGTTCCATTTGTATTTATATTCCAACTGATCACTTCCTTCCTTTGTTTAGTACCTACTGTCTGATCACTGTTATACTGTGTAAAATGTTTGAACACTTCACCACAGCAAACTTCTGAACCAGAATTGGATGATTTTCTTCAACAACCTCTCAGGCAGAGACAATTATCTGACTTCTGGGGAGGATCAAGAGATGCAGTGGGGTCTGCCTCTACATCAATAAGAGATGGGGTAACACCATCAAGGGGCACCACAAGGTATGCACGCCTGCCCTGGACACCGTGTCTCAGGGCAGCAAACCGCAACATCCAAACAAAGGTTCTCAAAGCAAAACTAAAATTTAAGGACAAACTGGAACATGAATTTGGCAACATAAACACTAAGCAAGCTTTTCCGATGGTGAAAACCCTTACTGGATGTGAACCCAAACACAATCCATCGACATCAACTGACACAGAACTCTTCACCAATAAACTGAACTCATTCTTCACTCGCTTCGACACCCCGGACCTCAGAGATGAATGTGTCAACAAGCTGTGAGCCCTCCCTCCACTGGACCCCAATGAGCCGGCCCCCTTTTCAGAGGAGGATGTACGGCGCCAGCTCAGCCAGTGTAAGCCAGGTAATGCCCCAGGGCCTGACGGCATCCCGGCAAGGGAGCTCAAAATCTGCGCCATGGAACTCTCACCAATACTTCACTTACTCCTCCTGAATCCAACCGGTCTACCACAATACCCACCCTCTGGAAAACCACAACAATAATCTGAGTGCCAAAAAACCATCTCACCAAAACCACCAAAATCATCTGCACTCACCACCAACACCAGAGCACCGCAGGTTTGTGTGCTGAGCTCATTCTCTACAGGCTGACGATTCTTGCTCTTCTCTCACTGATAATCATTCTGTTCTGGACTATCACAACACTGTTGCACACTTCACCCAGTGGGGTGAGCATAAATACCTTCATCTCAATGTCAGGAAAACAAAATAAATAGTAATAGGTACCCCATCACTCCAGCATCCCATCCTCATCAATAATGAAGCAGTTGAAATGGTTGACAGCTTCAAATATCTCAGACTCACACTGGACACTAAACTCAGCTTTGACCAGTATGCAAAGGCAATTCAAAAAAGGAGCCATCCGCAAACTCAAAGGACTCTATATCACCCCCATCTCCTCATCCTGTTGTACCAAAGCATTGTTCAACCCATCCTGCTCTACTGCTCCACCTGCTTCTTCAACATGCTCTCTGTCACAAACCAGGTCAAACTCACACACATAACCAACACTGCTGCCAAGATAATAGGTCTCCCCACACCCAACTGCCCAGAGCTCAATTGTAAGGCCATCACACGTATTGCAAATACAATAGCACAGGACATCACACACCCACTCAATCACCACCTCACTATACTTCCCTCTGGGTGCAGGTAGAGGTCCTGAGTTGCAGAAAGGCTCACTTTGGCAAAAGTCAGCCATAGCAGCCCTATAAAGGAGGACTTGCTGAGGGAACTACAGAGCCAATTCACAATAAAAGTTATCTCATGACTCTTTCCAATTTGAGCAGGTCTAGACCATACTCTAATTTATTTATTTACAGAGACCTAATATTTCCCCCACAAGAAAGCACTTGGTGAAAAAAACTGCCTTTTTCAGGCAGAAACCTCAGAGCAGAACCGGACTTAATTATGGCTGGCCATCTGCCTTGACCAGCTGGGTTGAGAGAGAGAGAGAAAAAGAGAGAGAGATAAAGAGATCAGTCCCGATTCAATTTTTAATCTGAGATCAGAATTATTTGTTGTTGTTGTTTTTCCCAGGACATCGATAGATGTACTGAACCCAATATTATGTTTAGCAATTGCACCTAGACTCTGAAAAGCTGGTTCATGCTTTTATTTCCAGTAGACTGGACTACTGCAATGCTCTTTTTGCTGGACTGAAAAAGCAGACATTACATAAACTCCAGCTTATTCAGAATGCTGCAGCCAGAGTACTAACAAAAACCTAAAGGTTTGAGCACATCACTCCTATTTTATCATCTCTTCATTGGCTCCCAGTACAACAAAGAATTGATTTTAAACAGGGTCTCTGCAGGTTTCAACAAGTCAAATTTAAGACTTTTTAAGACTTTTTTAAGACCATAATGAATACAATTTAAGACCCATTTCACATCGATACTGGCAAAAAAGTACAAAAGTCATGAAGGAAAATTGGAAGCCCGGAATTACTTGCAAAGTATATGAATTTATTCACAGCTCTTTCAAGCAAAATGCTAAACCTAACTAAAAACACAAGAAGTCTCTCTGTTGTGAACTAATATTTGTTTGGAACTCAGAATAAAAAAAATATTGGTAAACTCTACAGCCAACGGCCATTGTGTGTGCGTGTGTGTGTGTGTGTGTGTGTGTGTGTGTGTGTGTGTGTGTGTGTGTGTGTGTGTGTGCGTCGCATGCCCCATAAACTGGGACCCCAGGTACCTTGACTGGACCCGCTCGCCTTCCAAAAAACGCAAGTGCAGGTCCAACTGCTTGGTCTTGTTTGTTTGATTCATGCTTTCGTCGAACATCAGCACGAACGGGCCCTTAACTTTGGAGATGAGGTCTCTCTTGGTAAAATCGGCTAATCCAAATCGCGTGTATGCCGTCTTGTCTTTTCCACACTTAAAAGTTTTCGCTATCTCAGAATCCGGGAACATGGTCGGGAACATGGTCTGGAACAGCTCATCAGTGTTCTCATTACCAGTATATGACTGGTGCTTAGTTACCGTGTGAAAAGTCCATAGCACCTCCGCTTTTAGTGTGGGTGTAGACCCAAACGCTGTCCGGAGGTCGACTGGAGTTGCAGCAGACTGGGTCGCGCTGGACCTCGATGCTCCAGATCCTGATGTGGAACAATACTGGCTGATTGAAAGCGTTTGCTGCTGGCATTTTATGACCGCTTTATGTTTTTCTGATTTGCAATGGGATTCCAATGCCTTGATGCCCAATGTTCCAAGTTTCAAAGTTTTCTTGCAGAAAGTGCAGTGTGCTTCATATATGTTTCCATCCACCGGCTTCAACCATGCATTAAATTGATCGTTCTGGAGCCACAAATCGTTGAACTTGCACTTACCCATCTTATGCAAGTAATTCGGCTTTGCTGTGGGCTTTTGTTAAGTTTTCTCCGCTGCTATACTAAGCTGTAACAACACACCACTGCGTGCGCACAGCACACTAGCTGGTGGTGCTCGATAAATTCTGACCGGGCAGCACAGGTAGCCTACTTTAGTTCCGTTTTGTAGTTACGTTATAGCGTCCTCAAAAATCAAAACATTTAAAAGCGAGACTGAAGTTCATGCAGGTTTTAAATAAAAGTAACGTTAATAGATTTTTAAGACCTTTCAAAATCGTATTTAAGACCTTTTTTTTTAGATTTTAGGAGAATTTTACACATTTTAAGGCCTTAAATTCAAATTATTGGATTTAAGACTTTTTAAGACCCCGCGGATACCCTGTTTAAAATACTTCTTATTGTTTTTAAATGTTGTAATGGCTTAGCTCCCTCCTACGTTGCTGACATGCTCATTGAATACATACCAGAGAGATCCCTTAGATCATCAAATAAAGATCTCCTCACTATACCTAGAATCAACTCCAAATCAGCTCATGGCGCTTTCAGCCACTATGGTCCTATTCTCTGGAATTCTCTTCCACATGAACTATGGTCTGCTACAACAGTGTCCTCTTTTAAAAGCAAACTAAAAACATATCTTTTTTCGCAAGCTTTTAGTTATGTTTAAAGCATGTGTTTTATTTCTGTCTTTCTCCTTTGCTTTAAGAATTGTTATTATTATTATTATTATTATTATTATCTCCCTTTTTAAATGAAGATAATAATACATTCTTGTGTGTTTTTATAATGTCCTAAATGTTTTTTTTATACTTGTAATATTTTGTAATATTTTCTTATCCTATGTTATTTTATGTTATACAATGTATCTTTGTTTTTATTTTTGAAGCACATTGAGTTTACGCTTGTCGTATGAAATGTGCTATATAAATAAATTTGACTTGACTTGACTTGATAGTGGGCAGCACAGTGGTGCAGTGGTTAGCACTGTTGCCTCACAGCAAGAAGGTCCTGGGGTCGATACAAACCGGGAGCCTGTGTGTGTTCCCTCTGGATTCTCCATGTTCGTGCCACAGCCCAAAGACATGCAAGTTGGGTTACTCAGTCACTCTAAATTGCCTGTGGGTGTGAATGTGAAGTTTTTATATATCAGCTCGGTGATGAATGAATAGATCCAGTGCAGACTAATACAACTCACACAAAAAACCCATTAATACCCTGACTAGGGATGTCACGATTACAGTTTTCCTTAGTACGATTATTGTCAGAGAATTTATCATGATATAAAAGTTTCCTTTATTTCTATCTTTTGATGCCAACATAACAAAAATATATAGCAACAAAGTCAAGTAACCAAACAAGAGCTTTGTTTGGGCTGTAATGACTTATGTTGACTGTCAAAATATAATTATATTACTAATTATATGACCTAATATTTGTATTTGTATATTTAAGTATCTATTTATATAGGACCAATCATTAATCCCCCAGGAGAATTGTTTAAATTATTTAAGTCATCAATTGTCATCTATACCAGATGTTTAAGTTTATTTTTAATCGTTTTAATCATTTGTCTAATTTTATGTGGCCACATATAAAACTTATCTATTATTTTGGTTAATTTATTTTATGTTTAAATTACAATGACATGATATATATATATATATATATATATATATATATATATATATATATATATACATATATATATATACATTCTCGTATGTTTTTATGTTATGTGATTTCATTATAAGCTGAGCTTACAATGAAAATAAAAGAATTCTATTCTATTCTATTCTATTCTATTCTATAATTGGGTTAAACCATGTTAAGAAAGCCTGCTTATACACTCTAATTTTGGTGTATAAGTGGTATTAGTGAGCTTTAGCGGTGCTGGTTGTTGGTCTTTGTTACCTTTGGCCATAGCCAGCCAAGCTGTTTCACCCAGTTTCCAGTCTTTATGCTAAGCTAAGCTAACCTGCTGCTGGCTGAAGCTTCATATTTACCATACAGACATGACAGGGCAAAGTGCAGAAGGTGAATGAGCTAATATCCTCAAATACTTTTCCTTAAAGATAACAAGAAAATTAATGTGTTTCTTACACCAGCTTGATGGGAACTAAAATTAATAGGTAGAATCAGATTCAGGGACATTTATATGATACAAGGATAAGGAGAGCAGCTTTCCCAGTGTAGGAGGACAGAGTGTTAAACACGCTTGGCCTCTTCACACACACACACACACACACACACACACACAGAGAGAGAGAGAGACAGAGACAGAGAGAGAGACAGAGACAGAGAGAGACACAGGTGAAGGATGAATCATTCACCTCCTGTGTCCTGTTTTCTACAAATATAAATCTGCCGTTTACAGCTAAATGAATCTGAACATAGAAGGTCTGTATGTTTGTAATTATATTCAGTGACCACAGGAGGGAGCTACAGAGTCTCAATAGTGGTTTCATTTCCAGTAGTGAGGACCAGAAGACATGAAGTCTGCAGAATGTGAATGTATCAATCTTCATGCATTTTAACCTGTTTTAGCACAGTCTCACAGCCCTCAGACTGGATTTGATTTAATTGGTCAAAAAATGATTTTATACTTTTACAGATACCAGTCAACTTCCAGTTTTGAGTGTCAGTGTTTCAGACAGTGTCTAAAAAACAGGATGAAAGAGACTGCACCTGCAGGTATACTTTGCTGTCTCAGCTTCAAGTAAGATGGCCATGGTCGGGATGCATCCACATTTTTAGAAGTGTGAAAAACCTCTTGAACATACAGTTGAACACAGACCCAATAATGAGTTGTTTGTTTGACTCTCAGGATAATCCTGTGTGATGTGCAGTCTCTGAGGGGGACAGAGGGACAAGGGAAGACAATGAAGGGCAAATGGTTTCATCTGTCTAGTTCTATCTTCTAGGTCAAGTCATTTTACAAGCTGCTCAATGCTCCCCCTCCCTCTCTTCATCTTTGTCTTACTTGTTCTCTCACTAAATGTCTCTCTGCCATCTGGACAGTTTGAGCCTGCAGCATCTTGTTTCTGTCTCTCTTCCTCTGATGGGTTATTAAAAGGTTCAAAAGATATTTTTAAAACCCTGCATTAGGGCTTGTGGGTCTCTGCCATCCATTTCATGAATAATCTAGTCTTAGCTCACTTATTGAGGAGCTTGCTCATGCAAGTGCTTAAAGAAAAACTAGAATTACCGCCTTGCGGTTGAATTGCTCAACACACCAAGTTGCTGTTCCTGAGCTATGGTGTTGAATAATAGCCAGAACATTTTTTGCAGAATATTGATGTCACAGTGAAGTTGCCTTGACTTTTTGGATATAAAATGTCAACGCGTAAGAATTGTTGAGTAATGACCCAAAACATCTTTGTGAGGTTACAGTAGCAATATCATTCAACACTTTCAATGCTGCTGGATAGAGGACTCTAAGAGGCTCCACTTTGAAAAATGTCCGAACATGACTCAGCACTGTGTTTTGCAAAGGTCCTCGGGAGAATATTAATAACATGAAAGCATTCTCTGTTGCACACTGAGTTACATTCAAGAAACGAAAACCAAGATGGTGAGTGTGTTTGCCACTAGATTTACCTCTCATCTTGACATTGACAGTAGATGTGACATTTTAATGCCTTTCTTCAACATATATGATGTTAAAACATGAAAAGTGTGTGTCCTTTCAAGGTTCAGTTATAAAATCCCAACACAACATGGAGTGTCTATACTGCCAGCTGCTGACAGCATTGTCAGAGAAGGGCCAGCTCGAGTCATTTTTGTGCTCTGTGTTTTAGATATATCAAGTGTGCCAGCTAATATAAAATATATTTTCTATGGTTCCCCATATTAAAATTTCTTATTTTGCTGTTTGTCAAAATTAATTTGAAATAATGAAACAAATGTGTTTCGAGTGATAATATAATTAATACTACAGAGGCTATAGTTGATGAAGGTTCTCAGTCATCCAGGTCATGGTAATTCTAAGTGTTGTATCGTAGGCAGCTGGACTTGTTTCAGTTTCTTGAAGATGTTTCACCTCTCATCCAAGAGGCTTCTTCAGTTCTGACTGGAAGTAGGTGGTCATCAGACAGAGGTCAAGTAAGACACAACACAGGAGGGCCAACTCCTCAGGTCAAGACTCTGCTGTCCACTCAGCTTAACAACCATTCACACCTGGACTCACCTAGCCCTAGCAACCCATATGAAGGCCGGTTGAGTCAACGACCCACAAGTGGCCCTAACTGTGGGAGAAAAATGTGATTCTCCCAGGACATTCTGTCTCCATACGATAGGAGGTCATACGTATCCTGTACAAACGTTAAAGTCTGGATAAGGAAAGTGAAGTCTGCTCTATGAGTTTATATCTCATGGTCTCTGCAACCTAGTTATTCGAAGCTACTGTAGATATGTCTACAGAACAGATGTCTGACGAACCAAGCCAAAGCAAAGGTGACTGTTTGTGTAAAGGTCGTAAGGAGGCCTTCGATCTATCTATGTTAGCAGACTTAGTGTCTGTGACCTATTTACCTCCTATTCCTCACTCTGGCTAGAGGTGAGAAACTCTGCATTCACCCCCCTTGCTATGTTGTTAAACAGATAACCATGTATGGGAGGGATGCTTCCTGAGCTGTAGATATAATCTGAGCATTTGGGAAGACTTGTCAACGACTCTGAAACTCAGAGCTCACACGTGTCCTTAACGATTCTGTAAGGACACTCCCACATAGAGTTTAAAAGCCTGCAACTCCCCTCCAGTTAGTTAGAACTGAAGAAGCCTCTTGGATGAGAGGTGAAACGTCTTCAACAAACTGAAACAAGTCCAGTTGCCTTCAACACTGCTCTTAGATTTACAGAGGCTATATTGCACAGTTCTGAATCCAGCCATGCCTTGAGATTGTAGCTTGCTGTTTGATGTGCCTTGGGCATAAAACGGCAGCCACGGCCTGTAGCCCGCCATGACTAATGACAATGGTCAATAACTCAGCACAGGCAATGTTAAAGGAACTTCATTATGAAATATAACATGCGTGACCTGTGTTTTGGGCACAGTGCTGGAGATAAGTCACATTGTTTTAATGTTGATAAGCTCCTGGGGAGTGGTGATGTACTATGGGTTCAAGAGACATTTTAAGCTAAACAGGACTAAATTCATTACATTCTGATTTTTATGGGGCTGTTGAATCTACCACTGACCTTAGTTCATAAATTGTCTACTGGATCATTATCCTCTGGAATAACAAATATGGTTCACTCCCAGAATGAGGCTGAATACCTAAACAGATTAGCATTTGTTAGCTTCTTTACTCAAGCTGGATTTTTGTTGTAGGGGACATGAATGCTGACAATTCTGATATGAACTCTCTATTTTCCAGTCATCTAATGCATTTCTGCTCTGATGGTGGTTTAATCCTCTCCAGTAAGGTGCTTTTGCCTGCTAATAGTTATATTTACATCAGTGAAGCGTGGCATACAACCTCATGGCTGGATCACTGTATTTGCACAAATGAAGCACATGTCTCTTTGGATGCCATGGAGATTTACGTACTATGACTTTGGCATTGCTAATCATACACCATTTTCTATGTCACTGAATGTAGAAAAGCTACCCATGTTATCTACTGTAGTTAATAGCATAAACACAGGGAAACTGGAGTGGTCTAATTTAAAGCTTGGGTAGAGTCAGGTAAAGATAGACAGGGGGTCTATTTGAACCAGAGAAATGTGCAAATGCAAATTTCAGATGCGGCCTTCAATTCATTCAAAGGAATGAGAATTCTATGAGATCTGACTCACTGGCTAGTAAGTTGTAAAATAAAAGTTAGAATGACTTCTCGAAGGAGGTTTATCCATTAACAACTGCAAAATGTCCTTACCATCAAATATTGATGGGGCTAGTGGCTCAGACGGAATCTGTTAGATCTGTTAGATCTGTTCAATGGTCTTGGAAGGAGTAGTGGGGTACTATTGATACTAATGAAGATGTAGTTATTAATTCAGGAGAGGTCCAATCTGCAGTCTTGGGTTTAGATGACAACAAAACATGTGGCGCTGATAAGATAATTGCTGAACATCTCAAATATGTTGGCTAAAAACTCTTTTCCTTGCTTGATTGTTGTATGACTGGCTTCTTACTCCATGCCTGACTCTATCCTATCTGGGCCAGCCACCAGTGACTGGACAAGCTGAGTCCCAGGCAACTCAATCACCGGCCTGAGTTGAGCTGCAACGGGGCAGTTTACACTGCTGCAACTTTCCCCTACAACGTGCTTAAATGGCTTTGTTGCGTCGCAAATCTTTTGTCTGAACTAGGCTTTAGACAAATATAATTGTCAGAACGCCATGATTGTTATGTGTTTTATAGATGTCTGTCAGGCTTTTGATCAGTATGGTTGGCAATATTCCTTGTAGGCAGATGATTTGGTAATCTTCTGCTCATTTAGTGCAGGTTTACAACAACTTCTGAAAGTTTGTTCTTAATATTGCAGTGACTTTGATATCAAATACAATGCTGGTAAGAGTAATATAATTGCTGTTAGAAGTAAAGAAGACAGAATTAGTATCTCTTTAATTATATTTTTGTGTGATGGGAGAGAGGGTGATGGCATGCAGCAGAGGGCTACAGATCTGATTTGAACCCTGGGCTGCTGCTGTCTGTCTCTGTGGGGTGCACACTCTACCAACTGAACTACTGGGGCACCCTCCTGATTTCTTTCTATTTGGTATTGCTCTTAATGTGCGTAATGAAATTAAATATCTTGCTAATTATATTGTCAATGACTTATCAGATGATAAAGACGTCCACAGACAGTGTTTTAAGTATGGGCAGTATATAGCAGACCAAATATTTTCTATGTATCTGTGAGCCTCTGTGCTCTGCCATAACAAGAAATCCTATTGGCCGATATATGCTTCTGATTAAAAATCTGATTAAAAATAGAAGTTAAGCATTCAACTAAAAATTGAGCTGCTAATAAGGTCATTCCATGCCAACTCACCCAGAATTCTGAACTTTTTTCATTTCATGTCATAGATTTCCTCAAAAAATTCAGATGACATCATCTATTAAATTTAAGGGACCTTCCAAAATCCCATAGCTGCACTCCAAATTGTTTTTAGTTGTGAATTTTTGAAGTTCATTTTTGTGATTCTTTGTTTGTGTATTCAAAACCTCACCAATTGCTTATTTTTCACTGAATTGGGTTGAAATTTGGATTAAACATCGAGAAACCTTTAGGATAATTTGTGACATGTATGGCTTTAAAAGTTAAGAATATTTAAGATACACCATCAAATCATCTTGTACCCAAACAAAGAATCTTTCATTTTCAAAAAATTAATTTTCCACCAGTTTTGAAAGATAATTCTAATTTCTATGAAATATTTTTTATGTGAAAGTGTTAATAACAATGTCCAATCATAATTAATTTCAGTGTAACCAGTTCTGTTGTAGGACGCTTTAATGAGAAGCAACATAACTACTTTTCTTTATTTTCTATAGCAGTGAAGTGTGGGCTGCATACTGCAGGTGGGCCGCGAGAGGTCATTTTCTATTTTGTAATTAAGTTTTAAGTTACCATTAAATATTTATGGTTAAATATTTTAATTTAAAAAAGTAATCACAACTAATAAAACAAAACCATGTGATTTAAATTACGTGTTATTCTTCATTTATCTGACCTAATAAGGTGATAAGGGAATACCTTATCACTGGTGGGAAAGAGTAACAATGGATCGGTGGCTGTCAGGAGTCAAAAGAAAAGCTGTTAATGAGTCAATCTCAACAAGTGAAGAGGGTCAAAATGAAAAAACAAAAAGAAAGGCTCGTCGAAAGTACTCAAGTGAGTACCTATCGCTTGGATTTACGAGTGTCGGACCAGAAGACAACCCGCTGCCTGTCTGTGTGTTATGCTCGGAGGTGCTAGCAAACGAGGCGCTGAAACCATGAAGGCTCCATCGACATCTAGAAACAAAACATGGACAATATTCATCAAAGCCTTGAGATTTTTTCGAAAACAAGCTGAGAGAGTATCAGAGCCGTAGAAAAGCAATTGAATCCACCTATGTCACTGGGAGTGAAAACGCCAAGGCGGTGGAGGTTTCCTACCGAGTGGCAAAGTTGATTGCCCAGACTGGGAAGCCACACACCATCGGGGAGGAGTTGATTTTACCCGCTGCCAAAGAGATGGTTGAAGTGATGGTTGGGGAGAAAGCAGCTAAACAACTTAACGTGATTTCTTTGTCTGACAACACAGTCAAGCGCCGTATTGACAATATGGCTGAAGATGTGCTTAAGCAGCTAGTGACCAGAGTACAAGCAAGCCGTTTTTATGCTCTGCAGAGCCCACGGACATTGAAAGCTTGGCAAATTTAGTTTGTCAGATATGAATATGATGGAGAAGTACATGAGGACTTTCTGTTTTGCAAACCGTTACCTTCACACACTACCGCGGAAAACATTTTTGACACTCTGAATAAATTCATGGTTTCAAATGAAATAGACTGGGCAAAGTGTGTGGGACTAAGCACTGATGGAGCTCGGGCCATGGTGGGGAGACTGACTGGAGTTGTGAAAAGGGTCAAAGACGTGGCTCCCCTGGTTACAGCTGTTCACTGTGGTATCCACAGAGAGGCACTGACCACAAAGACGATGCCTGCGGATTTTAAGACTGTTTTGGATGAAGCTGTGAGAACAGTCAACTTTATCAAAAGTCGGCAACTGCAGTCACGCCTGTTTGCCATATTGTGCGCGGAGATGGGGAGCGACCACCGGCAGCTTCTCCGGCACACTGAAGTCCGGTGGCTTTCATGCGGCAAGGTGCTCACTCGACTTTTCGAACTGCGTGACGAAGTCAGGACATTTTTCGTGGACTCCTGGTTTGAACTGTCAGATCGATTCTGTGACTTCAAGTGGCTCTGCAAGTTGGCATATTTGGCCGACATTTTCAGCTATTTAAACGGACTCAATCTATCTCTCCAAGGAAAAACAGTGACCATGTTTCATGTCCACAGTAAGATAGAAGCCAGCATAAGGAAGCTCGAGCTGTGGGACCGAAAAGTGGGTCGGAAAAACTACGAGTCCTTTGACAATCTGTGTGATTTTGTCACCAAAGAGAAGAGGCAGATCCAGGCCTCCGTGGCAGGTGCAATCAGAGAGCACATGAAAACCCTAAAGATGCAGCTCCGGGAATACTTCCCTGTGCTCAGTGAGCAACACAGCTGGATACAGAATCCATTTGCCCCCCAAAATGAGGATGCCATCGCAGGTCTCAGCTCCAGGGAGCAGGACAGCCTCGTGGAGTTATCTTGTGATACTGCTCTGAAACTTATCTTCACACAGAAGCACTTGGCACATTTCTGGATGCATGTGTACCCGGAATATACTGATCTGTCTAACAAGGCATTGATGTTTCTGATGCCTTTTACTACCACCTATCTTTGTGAAACTGGATTTTCAGCACTTGTGGCTTTAAAGACAAAGTACAGGAATAAACTGGATGTTGAACCTGATCTCCACCTAAAGCTGACGTCTATTGAGCCAGACATCAAGACTTTGACAGCTGCTATGCAGCAGCATCACCCCTCTCATTAGGTGAGTCGACACAATCAGTGTCAGAACCAGTATATCGAAATAAACTGTGGGTGGTTTCACAGAGACTGGACTAAGTCTTGGGTTAATGTCAAGATGGACTTGTGTGTGAAATAGCACTTTGTTTTGCGCCGTTAAACGGCCCAGCTATGATGGATTGTAATAAGCATGCATATGTTGTAAGAAATTCAAGTATTGGTCTGATTCAACGTTCAAATAATGTTTTGTTTTTTTCTCCTTCATGTTGTTATTGGGCTGCTTTTTTTTATGTATATGCCTACGCTTTTTATTCAACGTCAAACAGCCAGGATACGGCCTTGACAGTTCACTATTTGTTACTATTAATTTCCTACATTAGGTGAGATGCAGGTGACATAATGTGATTCATATCCAGTGTATCCAGATACTGTTTGCAGGTGGTCTCACAGAGACTTCAGTAAATCTTGTTAATGTTAATTAATATTCTGAGAGAGAGAGAGAGAGAGAGAGAGAGAGAGCGCTTTTGTGCCGTTGAACGCCTCAAAATATTACACGGCAGCCCAGCTGTGATGGATTGTAGTAACTGCATCAGACTGCATGTGTTGAAAAAGTGCAAGTGTTGGCCTGATTCAACATTCAACGATAATTTCTGCCTGTTTTTCTTCATATTGATATTGGGTTGGATATTGTGAAATTTTATGTAAGTATTTTATTAGTCAGTGGTGAAACAGCCAGGATACGGGCTTAATAATTTCTTACATTGGTTACTGTACAAATCGTTACGTGCATGTAGATGGATTATTAATGTGCATATTATTGCCATAGTAACGTATTGCTCTGTTCATGAAATAAAAAGAAGAAATAATTCGTCTTAAGTCTTGTGTGTTGACCAGAGTTGTTGGGTGGGCCACGAGAGATTTTCAGATTTTAAAGTGGGCCACGGCACTCTGAAGTTTGGGAACCCCTGTTCTATAGGAATAGAAGTGATAGTCAAAGGCTTAGGAATGTCAAAATTTTCAAGAAATGAGAAGTATTTGGATATTCTATTTCAAAGGTTTATCACCAGGGGTCATGAATGAGGATTTTTCAATAAATCTGTTTTTATAGTGGTTCTTAAATATTTCTCTCTTATGTGGTTTTGTGGTGTGCTTTGATGGTGAATTTATTATGTTATTTTTAAAATGCTTTTATGATGTTTCTCATTGTTCTTCATACTCTTTCTATATATGACACTACATAAAAAGTTCTAGTGTATTCTGTACAAACCTTAAAAAAAAACAAAAAAAAGTACCACCTTTTATGGACCAGTTTATGGACCAAATGTGGCGTAACCCATGTCCTCTATTGGACACTCCCCTTACATCTCTGCCAGTCTGGCATAAAAATTGGCCTGAAGCCACATGACTACAAAACCATCCAACCTTTGTAGGTTCTCCATTGGCTGACGTGTGTGGATGTATATGATTGGTTACCTTTTGTATATGTATTATTTTTACTTTTTTGATTTCTTTTCCATCTTGATACCAACGATGGTGGAGACAAGGCTTATCCATCTGTCTCTCTGTCATTTTAATGTAGCTAACATTACATAAAGGCAGGCAAGGGGGTGGGTGGGTTGAGGATTTTGGTTTTTGTATATTAACTTAGTTTTTGGATGTTTTTGTTTGTTTGTTTGGTTTTGGTTTTTTCTTCTTCTTCCAATATACACCTTGTCTTTTTTCCCTGGAGTGGCAACACCTTGTCTGTTAATGCACACTTGAATATTGAAAGATTAAAAAAAGAGACGTTATTCTTAAAATAGGTTATTTGTTAGTTAGACTGAATTTTTGAGGCCGATATTGACATTTGAAAGTACAAAAAACCTACTAGTTGTTTTTAAAAACAAACACATGGAATTAAAAAGCATTTTTGATTCCATTCATGTGTAAAGCTATATTGCAACTGCTGTTTCTAAAATCACTTCAAACATATCTTGTGGCCAATGTGTACTGCTGAGCCATGACAGAGGGATACGTTCCCTACGTAGTTGTTGTTGGGAAAGATAGTCTTTTCATTTGTTGAACTAACTGAAACTTCATTTTAGGTGACAAAATTTCTACCAGATGGTCCAGAACACAATAAACACATAAATTCTAAACCCTTTCTGGTGAAGTTGGAAAAACACACATTACAGCAGCATTTGACGCTGTTAAATGAGGCAGGACCTACCGCAGCTGGGCATGCCTCCATCTTCATGGCTACAAGATGTACCTCTATGGAGGGGCAAGGCCTGTGAGAGGGGGGGGGAGTCGAGACAGGAAGGAGGGGGCGAGCAGGGCAGTGAAGGCGGGGCTACAACCAGGAAATGGGAGTGGTCGGAGAAGTGGGTGTGGTGTGTAGTGCAGGAAGGTGGGGCACCATGGTGAATCAAGTACATCAAGTTCATTCAACAAGAGAAGAAAAAGCAACCCGAAAAACCAATATCACCAGGAGAATGTTCCGCAAAATTTGGTTGGCAGGAAATAAAAACAGGGACATCAATAGGAGGAAAGTATTGACACAGGAGAAACACATGCAGGCAGGTCAGATCAGATGAGTTTTTGATTTTAACATCAATCTCATGCAGCAGATATGTGAGAGGAGAAATGAAAGAGGGAACAGAAAAAAAAGGGGGGAGTATATTGGAAAAGATCATGTGAAAAGTAGGAACACCAAGAGATGACAACACATAACACAAAACGGCACAAAATAAAGATTAGTGGCATTTCACATTACATATCACCTCCACATGCTGCTAGCATCATGATAGCTTCATCAACAGTTAGCAATATTTTGCACACTGGTAATAGTTAGCAAACACAGGCTGGATGGGACTGAAGTTTGCAATGATTCTACAAATTTAGCAGAACAGCACTGACCATGAAGCTGCTGGTTCAATTTGTGCCTATTCAGTATAATTTTAGTGGACACTATGATTTTGCAAATTTAAATGTAATCGAGTGCAGATATTCTGCACTAATTCTGGGTTAACTTTTGTTCAGCTAGCCCTGATCCAGGATGGACATGTTCATATCATTGTCCTGCATTGCCATGACACGAAAACACAGACCTCCAACATACTCATTAATAAAATTTGAGAAGACTGTGAAAAATGTGAATACGCTGCTAAGCATATTTAACTTAAGATTTCACTGATCGACTGGGGAAATTCACAAAAAGCTATACAGCAGACAAAGTGTATAAAGTAATTGAAATAAACCCCACATTTACCAGCTGCAACATAAAAGAGAGGAACACACACACATTAATGTATCGATAGTTATAATCCAATAATATAACATATATTGTTCAGAAATAGGCCATTCTACATAAAGAGTACTTTTATGTATACAGTATTTTGGGCAAATACATTTGTACTTTTACTAAACACAGTATTTCTACATTGTGGTATTACCTCACATTTACTTAAGTTAAGGACCTGAATACTTCTTCCACCAATTTGTCAGGCGGGGGTTTAGCAACAAAAAATACGGTTTATTATGGCCAGGAAGGTTTCTTCCATTAAAGCCCCTGAAATCTTATTAAATTATCCTCAAAAACATTCAATATTCATGATTAATTAAGCAACAATCAAGTTAAAGTTTTGAACAAACATCCCGGTGTATTAACAACAAAACTCAGCTAATCTGCTTCTTAGAAATGTATGGGTGTGGTTTGGTCAGATTTAATTGATGGTTACATAGCAACATAGCAAACAACTTTAACTGCCATTACTTCTTATTTAAATATTGCTTACTCAGCGAGAAGAGCTTGGACAAAAACACAGAAATCTCTAATGGGACATAATCACAACGGCTCTAACTTTAGCAAGTCATTTTGTGTTCATGTAGGACAACATTGCTCAGAGTAACGAGCTGATTAAGAAAATGTGTTTTCAGGCTCTTATAAGTTAACACAAATCAAATTAAATCAAGACATGGCACAATATTTCATACAAGCTATCCAACTACAGCAAGAGATATAATGTCCCATCTCTGCTTAAATGAATATGTAGCTCAAAATCATGAAAATTCGAGACTTTAGTCAGGTCAATTCCACAGGTATAGCAAGCACTGACATGATTGGTGGTTCCAATCCAACTGAGCTACAAATATTATATGCACCCTGATGTACAGTATACTGTTCTTTGGAAAACTGCAACCGACTGTATATTTTTTACGAGCAACCAACATAAATGTACAAGCAGTGATTTGACCTGTGGATCTAGTAGCCCATGTATGTGACCGATTCTCTACACTCACCTGAACGGGGCTTCAGTCCAAACACCGGGCTGGAGAAGGATGAAAGTCTGCCTTCTGGAGATCTATCATCTTGCTGCAGCAACAGAAATCCGAAAGGCGAGTCAGTTTCATGAACAAACAATGAAAGTATAATTTATTGAACAGTTGCTGGACATCTTCTGTCCTGTGCTTCATATGTGGGAGCGGTTTCCAAAGACGTAGATCTACAAATGACTCCACAGAGAAACAGAATTAAAAGAAACATGCTCCAGTGATGAAGTTGTACGTTTAAACAGAAGTTCAGTGACCTTAAGTACATTTTCAAATTGGTTCAAGACAGCAGCACTCCACTCTATCCCTCCTCTGTCAACTAATATAAACAGCAGAGACTAGGATTGCATGGTGTACTCTTTTATGAAAATTGATGCTTATCATTCGTGGAACTCCTATAGGCTAAATTGTTCAGGATTTATAATGATAAGATGGCTGAGCGAACTGGATTAATGACTTTTGAGTGGGCGACATGAATTCATGTTCCATGTGTACGGTATTGTTGGTGGTTAACCGTTGGAATCCCTATACATGTACACTTCATTATCCCCCATATGGAATTCTACTACATGAGTATTTTTTTAATAACACTAATGCTGTAGAATTTCAGAAAGCATTGCTGTCAGAATGAGATTGGATTTGTTTGACCACAGGTGTAGGTGGTCTGACTTGCATTGATGTCGCTAATGGGCACCAGACTAGAATTGGTGGTGCTGGACAACTGGCTATCAACTGGCTCAGGATAGAAAAATCAGTGCATGTGTAGGAATCTTTCCTCACATAATCTTTTGTATGCTGGTATGGATCACATACCCTGAAAATCAGAAATCCACTGCAAGGTATGGTGAAAGTGTGAAGCACGATTGCAGGCACGTGTAATAAATATGATACAATCACCTAACACTGAAGAGCATAAAAAGCTGTAAAATCTGTAAAAAAAAATAAAATAAAATAAAAAAAATAAAAAAAAGAGGAAAAAAAAGAAGATCCAACTATTAAAAGTAACAATGTGTCCACAATCCCCACCAGGTGAAGAAATATCCTGGACCATGTTTATATCTATATTCCATATCAGACCATATTTCCCTGCCTCTTCTGCCTACTTACTCCCAGCTGATAGTAAGAGTTAGACAATCAGTAAAACCTATTAAGGGTGGACAGATGACACTACTTTGAGTGTACAGACTGGCAAATGGTCAGAGATGCTGCCACTCAGGATAACAACATTAATCTTGAGGAATGTACATATTCATGTGGTGATCCCAAAGCCAATAAGGTCACTGCCCAACCAGAAGGCCTAGATGAATGTAGAGGTTAGGGCTTAATGCAAAGCAAAAAAAAGTTGCCTTTTGCTCAGGTGACAAGGAAACATACAACAGCACCAGAGCAAGACTGAGAGCTGGTATCAAGGAGGCAAAGAGGAGACTTCAGCAGACAGTGGAGAGGGACCTCAACACCAACAACACGAAAGATATGTGGATGGTGATTCAAAATATTACAGGCTACAAAAACGGGAGCTTTTGTAAATAATGTGTGAGGCCAAAGGCTGGATAAGCTTAACACATTTTATGCTCACTCTGACCCCCTCAACAAAGAGTCAGCTGTAAAAGTCTACTCCGCCTCCAGAGGACAGGCCGCTGTCAGTAACCACAGCTAATGTGAGAAAAGTCCTGCTGAGAATGGATATAAATATGGCTACTAGGCCTGATAACGTCCCTTGCTGTGTACTAAGCCATGTGCCAGTCAGCTAGCTGATGTTATAACTGACAGTTGTAACATCTCATTCTCACAGGAGATTGTTCCGACCTTCTTCAAGATAGCCACCGTTGTCCCTGTACTTAAATAGTCTGCTGTGTCTAGTCTTAATGACTACCGCCCTGTGGTTCTCACCCTCATTCTGATGTGAAGTGTTTTTAAAAAAGTGGTTCCCCAGCACATCAAAGAGAACGTACAACCCAGCCTGGACCCTCAACAGTATGCTTTCAGAACATACCCACAGAGAATGCCATTCTACATGAAAGAGAGAAGTTAAGAGCAGAGCCTTGATCACCTTCACAGGAGCTGCCCCTAGCCACTGATTCAAATATGTGGATGACACCTGCATCAAAATCAGGACAAGAGAAATGGAAGCCTTCACAGAACATATAAATGCTGTATGTACAGTACTGTGCAAAAGTTTTAGACAGGTGTGAAAAAATGCTATAAACTAAGAATGCTTTCAAAAATATAAATAATAATTGGTTATTTTTATCAATTTACAAAATGCAAAGTGAGTGAACAAAAGAAAAATCTAAATCAAATCAATATTTGGTGTTACTACCCTTTGCCTTTAAACCAGCATCAATTCTTATAGGTACACTTGCGCAAAGTCAGGGATTTTGTAGGATTATAGTCAGGTGTATGATCAACCAATTATACCAAACAGGTGCTAATTATCATCAATTTCCCATGTAGGCTGAAACACAGTCATTAACTGAAACAGAAACAGGTAGGAGGCTTAAAACTGGGTGAGGAACAGCTAAACTCTGCTACCAAGGTGAGGTTGTGGAAGAAAGTTTCATGTCACAGGTCGTACACCATGGCAAGACTGAGCACAGCAACAAGACACAAGGTAGTTATACTGCATCAGCAAGGTCTCTCCCAGACAAAGATTTCAAAGCAGACTGGGGTTTCAAGATGTGCTGTTCAAGCTCTTTTGAAGAAGCACAAAGAAACGGGCAATGTTGAGGATCGTAGACGCAGTGGTCGGCCAAGGAAACTTAGCGCAGCAGATGAAAAACACAATCGGGAGATGTCCAGCAGTGCCATCGGCTCAGAACTGGCAGAAACCAGTGGGGCCCAGGTACACCCATCTACTGTCTGGAGAAGTCTGGCCAGAAGTGGTCTTCATGGAAGAGTTGCAGCCAAAAAGTCATACCTCCGTCATGGAAGCAAGGCCAAGCGACTAAACTATGCATGAAAACATAGGAACTGGGGTGCAGAAAAATGGCAGCAGGTGCTCTGGACTGATGAGTCAAAATTTGAAATATTTGGCTGTAGCAGAAGGCAGTCTGTTCGCCGAGGGGCTGGAGAGCGGTACAATAATGAGTGTCTGCAGGCAACAGTGAAGCATGGTGGAGGTTCCTTGCAAGTTTGGGGCTGCATTTCTGCAAATGGAGTTGGAGATTTGGTCAATGGTTAATGGTGTCCTTGATGCTGAGAAATACAGGCAGATACTTATCCATCATGCAATACCATCAGGTGGCCTATGAATGGCCCCAAATCTATTCTGCAGCAGGACAACGACCCCAAAACATACAGCCAATGTCATTAAGAACTATCTTCAGCGTAAACAAAAGCAGAAGTCCTGGAAGTGATGGTATGGCCCCCACAGAGCCCTGATCTCAACATCATTGAGTCTGTCTGGGATTGTTGATTGATGAAAATAAACTATTAACACTTCCATTTTTGAAAGCATTCTCAGTTTACAGCATTTTTTCACACCTGCCTAAAACTTTTGCACAGTACAAAATATAACTTCAAGTTCACGCAGGAAGGTGTCAGAGGGGATAGGCTGCCCTTCTTGGACTGTGCAGTACACACTGAAGAAGACAGAAGCCTCAACATTGAGGTGTACAGAAAACCCACACACACAGATCAGTACTTACTGTTCGACTCTCAGTGCCCACTGGAGTGGTAACCAACATTCTACTTACTTTAGACTCAAACTCTACCTCAGTGCTTCTGTTACTGGATCTCAGCGCTGCATTTGATACCATAGATCATGGCATATTGTCAGACCGACTTGAAAGTCTATTTGGCATCTCTGGCCTGGCTCTAGCGTGACTAAAATCTTACCTGTCCGAAAGAACACAATGTGTTTCTTACAATAGTACTACATCAATATTTACTGATGTGAAGTATGGAGTTCCCATGGGGAGGTTTTCAAGATGGTGGAGTGAGTGGTAACATTTCTGCAGGCTCCGGTTAAAATTTTTGTTTTAGTCCTAGAATTGTGAACCTTTCCTGCAACAACCCAAAACCGAGAAAATATACATGAATATAAAAATATATATATTCACTTGTGAAACGGCGTGCCTGCTAGCATGACGGACCACGACTACGACCTGGCAGCTCTCCATGAGGCATGTGATGATGGCGATATTGAAGAAATTGAAGTGGATGAAAAGTCATCAAAAGAACAGAAGATAAATTGGACCCTTTCGCCTCTAAAAAGCCCGAATCCCAAAAAAATGAGAGCGCAATGCGACAAAAAAGAGGGGGAGGACAGTACCGGTGCTGCGATTCTTCATGCGGTACAGGTTTTGACCCAAAAGATGGATGAACAAACCGAACTGCTAAAGAGTTTTGAAAAACGCATTGAAGCCAACACAACAGCAGTAAAACAGAATAAGGAAGACATCGCTGTGCTCCAGAAAAAACTCTGATATTCAGAAAGAAAACATCTCGCTAAGAAACTCATGTGAAGAGCAAGCCCACTACAAAAGAAGGTGGAATCGGAGGCTGACCGGTCTTCCAGAAAAGGATGGAGAAGACACGAGAGAAGCTGTCATTGGGATACTCACAAGAGTTGTACCACTGTCCGTCGATCGGCTGCGGGAGACGGTGAATACTGTCCACCGCCTGGGAAGAAAAGGTAGCGCTGCTACTTCAAACAACACACAGAGGGCTGTCATAACCCAATTCGGAATGAGAACTGTTCGGGATGAGGTCTGGAAGAGGTCAAGAGATGCAAGAGTCTGCAGCAAGATGCACATATGTTTCAGAGAAGATTTCTCCAAAGAAGACCGGGAGGCGTGCACCAAACTGTGGCGGAAGGGACAGAGAGCATTCCTGAAGGAAGGACACACAGTGATCGACAACTGAAGAGTGGACCCTGAATAAACCAGCGTCATTCAGTTGTACTTGTTCTCGACAGGTTTGCTGAAATACTCAGTTTTTCCTTTTGTTCAGATATTTTGAGGGTTGTTGCACTAAACATGTATGTTAAAGGTCCCATATTATGAAAAACTCACTTTTTCTGGGATTTGGGGTGTTATTTTGGGTCTATGGTGCTGCCACACGCATAAAAACTTTGAAAAAAGACCATCCGTGCTTTTTTGAGTGAGATACAGATTTCTGACGGTGTCTTGCCTGCAGTTTCCAGATGAGCGAGTCAAATTCGGCGTCGGTCACCAACGTCATTGACCTACCATTTGAATATTCCCACCCACAGTGTCTCCACCCACCAGGTACAGCATTACCGTCTCGGAGATCCGCCATTGCGCTATCGAAAGCACCATGTCAAAGCGCAACGAGAAGTGTTCTGTTGTTGGTTGTAAAAATCAACATAAGTGCCTATATTCTGTCCCAGCTACAGAAGAACAGAAGAGACAGTGGTTGCGTTTCATTTTTAATGACAACATGCCGGCTACGGTTCCTGTAAGTCTGTTTGTGTGTACTAACCACTTCACATCGAACTGCTTCAGTAACGAGGGTCAGTACAAAGCTGGCTTTGCCTCGACACTGACCCTCGTAAAAGGATCAGTCCCAACCATACAGGACCCAGCAACTGCACCCGAGCCACAGGTGAGTGTCGCCACGTTTTGATAGTATTTACAGTTGCCTACGAGTATAGTGAAGTCAGCTTGAAATTGGCTAACTAGTTAGCTCCGCTTCGGTCTGCTATGCAATGGCGTTTAAAGCGAGTTCAATGTTAATTAAAGCTGCAAGCAGCGATGAACGGGCCCTCGCAGTCCACGCACGTCGGGGTGGGCTGCTGTCGGGGTGTGCTGCTCACCCGGCCCCATTGCCCAATTATTGTGCACACATGTCTTAACTGTCCGTGTTTGGGTAGACTGCTCCTGACTGTAGTAAAGAATGTGTGCTGAAGTTCAAAGAACTCCCTGCAATCTACATGAAGAATAAATAATGAGACAACTACACTGCGTACCCTACAGATTGTTAAACAGAGGTTTGTATTCATTAGCAAGGCAGCACTGCCATCTGTTGGAGAAAGCCTGAATTTACAATCAAAAGTGAAGGCAGTGAAGCAGTTCTGTCGTCATTTAGCAATAAAAGCGCCACCTATTGGCCGATTGGCACCAAATTTTGCAGAAACCGTCAACGGGGGATGGAACACAATTAGCAAAAGTTTTGTGGTAATGGGACTGTATTTGGTCAAGATATGCAAGACTGTCTGTTTGACCACAATGTGCAGGAAATTGTTGTTTAATATTTTGGGCGTTCTTTAGACTATCACAATTCTTTTAATAACTTTTTGTCATGAGGGTCCACAGATGCTGTGTGCAAAGTTTGGTGCAAATCAGACAAATTGCCTGAGAGGAGTTCGAAAAAGTAGGTTTGCGACATTTTGCGAATGGAATTCTAGCGTGAAAGTGGGCGTGGCCTACATCATACATTTCAGCGGAATTCAGGGAACACGTAGATATAAGGTTTAACAATGTGCGCCATATTATGTGGGAGTTATTAGCCAAAAACGGTTTTGTGTTGATAATAGCGCCACCTGCTGGTCATTTTTGGAGTTTGAGTGACAGGGGCCAGTCTATACCACCCCTATGAATTTCATATCCATAAGTGTTATGGTGTGGGCACAGTGCCAAATATAAAATGAAACTGCCACCAGAGCGCCACCTAGTGTCAGATCGGTAACACCTTCATCAGCTATCCTCAGGAGGGCATTGGCAATGAGTGTACCAAGTTTTGTGTTAATCCGTTCAACCAATGTCGAGATATAAAATACTTCAATTTGAAGAGCGCCACCTAGTGGTAATCGGCCCAAATTTTGCACAGAGCCTTAGGGGCTCATGGGGAAGTAGTGTCCTGAGTTTCATGTCATTTGGACACACCAATGTGGAGCTATGCAACACTTCCTGTTTTGACCCAAATCTACAGGAATTTGTTATTTAATAACTTGAGTGTTCTTTGGAATATCAAAATTCTTTTAATAACTTTTAGTCAGGAGGATCCCCAGATGCTGTGTGTAAAGTTTGGAGCAAATCGGTGAAATTGCCTGGGAGGAGTTCGAAAAAGTAGGTTTGCGACATTTTGCGAGCTAGCGAAAAAAACAGTAGGCGGAAATGGGTGTGGCCTATATCCGGAGATTCAGCAGAATTCACTGAACGCGTGGATATAAGGTTTTTGCATGTGCGACAAAGTATGTGGGAGTTATTAGCCAAAACGCACTATCCTTGATTATATCGCCACCTAGTGGTGAAAGTTCACAACGACAACAGATTATAAAATTTTTCGCCAGGTGTGACATATATTCCAAGTTTGGTGAGTTTTGGGGTATGTTCAGGCAGTGAAAAATGCGATCATTTTGGCAGAAGAAAAATAACAAATTAAAGCTGCAAGCAGCGATGAACGGGCCCTCGCAGTCCACGCGCGTCGGGGCATGCTGCTGTCGAGGCTTGTTCATGCAACAACTTCCGTAGAGGAAACAAAACTGAAGGCAGTGAAGCTGCTGTTTCGTCATTTAGCAATAAAAGCGCCACCTATTGGTCGAATTGCACGAAATTTTGTAGAAATGCTAATCGTGCCATGGAACACAATTGCCAAAAGTTTTGTGTTAATCGGACTGTATTTCATCAAGATACACAAGAATGTCTGTTTGACCACAATGTGCAGGAAATTGTTGTTTTATATTTTGGGCGTTCTGTGGACTAGCACATTTCTTTTAATAACTTTTTGTCAGGAGGGTCCACAGATGCTGCGTGCAAAGTTTGGTGTAAATCGGAGAAATTGCCTGGGAGGAGTTCGAAAAAGTAGGTTTGCGACATTTCACGAATTTGCGAATGGAAATTCAGTGCGAACGTGGGCGTGGCCCACATCACACAATTCAGCTGAATTCAGGGAAGAGGTAGATATAAGGTTTAACAATGTGTGACAAATTATGTGGGAGTTATTAGCCAAGAACTGCTTTATGTTGATAATAGCGCCACCTGCTGGTCATTTTTGGTGTGTGAGTTACAGAGGCCAGTCTATACCACCCCTATGAATTTCATGTCCATAAGTGTTATGGTGTGGGCACAGTGCCAAATATAAAATGAAACTGCCACCAGAGCGCCGCCTAGTGTCAGATCGGTAACACCTTCGTCAGCTGTCCTCAGAAGGGCAGTGGCAAGAATTATACCAAGTTTTGTGTTAATCCGACCCACCAATATGGAGATATAAAATACTTCAATTTAAAGAGCGCCACCTAGTGGTCATCCACCAAAATTTTGCACAGAGCCTTATGGGCTCATGGGGAAGTAGTATCCTGAGTTTCATGTCATTTGGACACACCAATGTGGAGATATGCATCACTTCCTGTTTGGAACGAAATCTGCAGGAAGTTGTTATGTAATAACTTGAGTATTATTTGGAATTCCAAAATTCTTTTAATAACTTTTTGTCAGAAGGGTCCACAGATGCTGTGTGCAAAGTTTCATGCAAATTGGTGAAATTGCCTGGGAGAAGTTCGAAAAAGTAGGTTTTCGACATTTTGCGAATTTGCGGAAAAAAAACTGTAGGCGGAAATGGGCGTGGCCTATATCAGAAGAGTCAGCATAATTCACTGAATGCATGGATATAAGGTTTTTGAATGTGCAACAAAGTATATGGGAGTTATTAGCCAAAACGCACTGTCCTTGATTATAGCGCCACCTAGTGGTAAAAATTCACAACAACAACAGATTAGAAAATTTTTCGCCAGGTCTGATCTATATTCCAAGTTTGGTGAGTTTTGGGGTATGTTCAGGCAGTGAAAAATGATATCATTTTGGCAGAAAAATAATCACTGCAAAAACAATAGGGACCTCGCAGGTTCCCTGCTCGGGCCCTAATTAAAGCTGCAAGCAGCGATGAACGGGCCCTCGCAGTCCACGCGGGTCGGGGCGTGCTGCCGTCGCGGCATGCTGCCGTCGTTACATGCTGCCGTCGTGACATGCTGCTGTCGGGGCTTGTACTTGCAACAACTTCCATTGAGGAAATGAAAGTGAAGGCAGTGAAGCTGTCATTTCGTCATTTAGCAATAAAAGCGCCACCTATTGGTCGATTTGCACGAAATTTTGTAGAAATGCTCATCGTGCCATGGAACACAATTGCCAAAAGTTTTGTGTTCATCGGACTGTATTTCATCAAGATACACAAGAATGTCTGTTTGACCACAATGCGCAGGAAATTGTTGTTTTATATTTTGGCCGTTCTGTGGACTAGCACATTTCTTTTAATAACTTTTTGTCAGGAGGGTCGAGAGATGCTGCGTGCAAAGTTTGGTACAAATTGGAAAAATTGCCTGGGAGGAGTTCGAAAAAGTAGGTTTGCGACATTTGGCGAATTTGCAAATGGAAATTCAGTGCAAACGTGGGCGTGGCCTACATCACACTGTTCGGCTGTATTCAGGGAACACGTAGATATAATGTTTAACAATGTGCACCATATTATGTGGGAGTAATTAGCAAAAAACGTTTTTTCTTGATAATAGCGCCACCTGCTGGTCATTTTTGGTGTGTGAGTTACAGGGGCCAGTCTATACCACCCCTATGAATTTCATATCCATAAGTGTTATGGTGTGGGCACAGTGGCAAATCTAAAATGAAACTGCCACCAGAGCGCCACCTAGTGTCAGATCGGTAACCCCTTTGTTAGCTATCCTCAGGAGGGCATTGGCAATGAGTGTACCAAGTTTTGTGTTCATCCGACCAACCGATGTTGACATATAAAATACTTCAATTTAAATAGCGCCACCTAGTGGTCGTCGGCCAAAATTTCGCACAGAGCCTTTGGGGCTCATGGGGAAGTAGTATCCTGAGTTTCACGTCATTCGGACAAACCAATGTGGAGATATGCAACACTTCCTGTTTGGAACGAAATCTGCAGGAAGTTGTTATTTAATAAGTTGAGTATTCTTTGGCATATCAAAATTCTTTTAATAACTTTTTGTCAGGAGGGTCCACAGATGCTGTGTGCAAAGTTTGGTGCAAATCGGTGAAATTGCCCGGGAGGAGTTCGAAAAATTAGGTTTGCGACATTTTGCGAGCTAGCGAAAAAAAACGCCAGCGCAAATGGGCGTGGCCTATGTCAGGACATTCAGCACAATTCACTGAACATGTGGATATAAGGTTTATGAATGTGCGACAAAGTATGTGGGAGTTATTAGCCAAAACGCACTTCCCTTAATAATAGCGCCACCTAGTGGTGGAAATTCACAACGACAACAGATTATAAAATTTTTCACCAGGTCTGATCTATATTCCAAGTTTGGTGAGTTTTGGGGTATGTTCAGGCAGTGAAAAATGCGATCATTTTGGACAAAGAAAAAAAACTAAAACTAAAAATTAAAGCTGCAAGCAGCATGCTGCTGTCGTGACATGCTGCTGTCGGGGCTTCTACATGCAACAACTTCCATTGAGGAAATGAAAGTGAAGGCAGTCAAGCTGTCATTTCATCATTTAGCAATAAAAGCGCCACCTATTGGTGGATATGCACCGAATTTGGCACAAACCCTCATGTGGGCATGGAAGACAAATCAAAAAAGTTTTGTGTTAATCGGACTGTATTTCATCAAGATATGCAAGACTGTGTGGTTTACCACAACGTGCAGGAAATTGTTGTTTTATATTTTGGTCGTTCTTTAGACTATCACAATTCTTTTAATAACTTTTTGTCAGGAGCGTCCACAGATGCTGTGTGCAAAGTTTTGTGCAAATCGGTGAAATTGCCTGGGAGGAGTTCGAAAAAGTAGGTTTGCGACATTTGGCGAATTTGCGAATGGAAATTTAGTGCGAACGTGGGCGTGGCCTACATCACACGGTTCGGCTGTATTCAGGGAAGATATAGATATAATGTTTAACAATGTCCACCATATTATGTGGGAGTAATTAGCAAAAAACGTTTTTTCTTGATAATAGCGCCACCTGCTGGTGATTTTTGGTGTGTGAGTTACAGATGCCAGTCTATACCACCCCAATCAGTTTCATATCCATAAGTGTTATGGTGTGGGCACAGTGCCAAATATAAAATGAAACTGCCACCAGAGCGCCACCTAGTGTCAGATCTGTAACACCTTTGTCAGTTGTCCTCAGGAGGTCAGTGGCAATGACTGTACCAAATTTTGTGTTAATCCAACCAACCGATGTGGAGATATAAAATACTTGAATTTAAAGAGCGCCACCTAGTGGACATCGGCAATAAATTTGCACAGAGCCTTAGGGGCTCATGTGGAAGTAGTGTCCTGAGTTTCACGTCATTCGGACAAACCAATGTGGAGATATGCAACACTTCCTGTTTGGAACGAAATCTGCAGGAAGTTGTTATGTAATAACTTAAGTATTCTTTGGAGTATCAAAATTCTTTTAATAACTTTTTGTCAGGAGGGTACACAGATGCTGTGTGCAAAGTTTCGTGCAAATCGGTGAAATTGCCTGGGAGGAGTTGGAAAAAGTAGGTTTTCGACATTTCGCGAGCTAGCGAAAAAAAACGGTAGGCGGATATGGGCGTGCCCTATATCAGTAGATTCAGCAAGATTCACTGAACGCGTGGATATAAGGTTTTTGAATGTGCGACAAAGTATGTGACAGTTATTAGCCAAAACACACTTTCCTTGATTATAGCGCCACCTAGTGGTGAAAAATCACACCGACAACAGATTATAAAATTTTTCACCAGGTTTGACATATATTCCAAGTTTGATGAGTTTTGGGGTATGTTCAGGCAGTGAAAAATGCGATCATTTGCGACAAAGACATATAACAAATAATAATAATAATCATTAAAGCTGCAAGCAGCGATGAACGGGCCCTCGCAGGCCACGCGGGTCGGGCCGTGCTGCTGTCGGGGCGTGCTCCTTACCCGGACCCATTGCCCCGTTATTGTGCGCGCATGTCTTAACTGATAGCCAAAAAGTGGTTTTGTGTTGATAATAGCGCCACCTGCTGGTGATATTTGGTGTGTGAGTTACAGATGCCAGTCTATACCGGCCCAATCAGTTTCATATCCATAAGTGTTATGGTGTGGGCACAGTGCCAATTATAAAATGAAACTGCCACCAGAGCGCCACCTAGTGTCAGATCGGTAACACCTTCGTCAGCTGTCCTCAGGAGGCCATTGGCAATCAGTGTACCAAGTTTCGTGTTAATCTGACCAACCGATGTCGAGATATAAAATACTTCAATTTAAATAGCGCCACCTAGTGGTCATGGGCCAAGATTTTGCACAGAGTCTTAGGGGCTCATGGGGAAGTACTATACAGAGTTTCATGTCATTTGGACACACCAATGTGGAGATATGCAACACTTCCTCTTTTGACTCGAGTCCACAGGAAGTTCTTATTTAATAACTTGAGTGTTCTTTGGCGTATCAAAATTCTTTTAAGAACTTTTTGTCAGAAGGGTCCACTGATGCTGTGTGCAAAGTTTGGTGAAAATCGGTGAAATTGCCTGGGAGGAGTTCAAAAAAGTAGGTTTGCGACATTTCGCGAGCTAGCGGAAAAAAACGCTAGGCGCAAATGGGCGTGGCCTATATCAGGAGATTCAGCAAGATTCACTGAACGCGTGGATATAAGGTTTTTGAATGTGCGACAAAGTATATGGGAGTTATTAGGCAAAAACAGTTTGTGTTGATGATAGCGCCACCTGCTGGTCATTTTTGGTGTGTGAGTTACAGGGGCCGGTCTATACCACCCCTGTCAATTTGATATCCATAAGTGTTATGGTGTGGGCACAGTGCCAAATATAAAAAGAAACTGCCACCAAAGCGCCACCTAGTGTCAGATCGGTCACCCCTTTGTCAGCTATCCTCAGGAGGGCAGTGGCAATGAGTGTACCAAGTTTTGTGTTAATCTGACCAACCGATGTCGAGATATAAAATAGTTCAATTTAAAGAGCGCCACCTAGTGGTCATCAACCAAAATTTAGCACAGAGCCTTAGGACCTCATGAGGAAGTAGGATCCTGAGTTTGACGTCATTTGGACAAACCAATGTGGAGATATGCAACACTTCCTGTTTTGACTGTAATCTACAGGAAGTTGT
Organism: Pagrus major; assembly: GCF_040436345.1. Classification (NCBI taxonomy): domain Eukaryota; kingdom Metazoa; phylum Chordata; class Actinopteri; order Spariformes; family Sparidae; genus Pagrus; species Pagrus major. Next base: position 1,388,364 of record NC_133223.1, on the reverse strand, counting down.
TATTTAATAACTTGAGTATTCTTTGGAATATCAAAATTCTTTTAATAACTTTTTGTCAGGAGGGTCCACAGATGCTGTGTGCAAAGTTTGGTGCAAATTGGTGAAATTGCCTGGGAGGAGTTCGAAAATGTAGGTTTGCGACATTTCGCGAGCTAGCGAAAAAACACGATAGGCAAAAATGGGCCTGCCCTATATCAGGAGATTCAGCACAATTCACTGAACGCGTGGATATAAGGTTTTTGAAGGTGCGACAAAGTATGTGGGAGTTATTAGCCAAAACGTACTTTTCTTGATAATAGCGCCACCTAGTGGTGCACGTTCACAACAACAACAGATTATAAAATTTTTCGCCAAGCCTAATGACTTTGCCAAATAAAATCGACTTTTCATTCACATTCAGGCAGTGAAAAATGCGATCATTTTGGACGAAGGAATAAAATAATAATAATAATTAAAGCTGCAAGCAGCGATGAACGGGCCCTCGCAGTCCACGCGGGTCGGGGCGTGCTGCTGTCGCGGCATGCTGCCGTCGTTACATGCTGCTGTCGGGGCAAGCTGCTGTCGTTACATGCTGCTGTTTGGGCATGCTGCTGTCGGGGCTTTTTCATGCAACAACTTCCGTAGAGGAAACAAAATTGAAGGCAGTGAACCTGCTGTTTCGTCATTTAGCAATAAAAGCGCCACCTATTGGTCGATTTGCACGAAATTTAGTAGAAATGGTCATCGTGCCATGGAACACAATTGCCAAAAGTTTTGTGTTAATCGGACTGTATTTCATCAAGATACACAAGAATGTCTGTTTGACCACAATGTGCAGGAAATTGTTGTTTTATATTTTGGGCGTTCTGTGGACTAGCACATTTCTTTTAATAACTTTTTGTCAGGAGGGTCCACAGATGCTGCGTGCAAAGTTTGGTGCAAATCGGAGAAATTGTCTGGGAGGAGTTCGAAAATGTAGGTTTGTGACATTTTGCGCATTTGCGAATGGAAATGTTGCGCAAAAGTGGGCGTGGCCTACATCATACAATTCAGGTGAATTCAGGGAACACGTAGATATAAGGTTTAACAATGTCCGACAAATTATATGGGAGTTATTAGTCAAAAACTGCTTTGTGTTGATAATAGCGCCACCTGTTGGTCATTTTTGGTGTGTGAGTTACAGGGGCCAGTCTATACCACCCCTATGAATTTCATATCCATAAGTGTTATGGTGTGGGCACACTGCCAAATCTAAAAAGAAACTGCCACCAGAGCGCCACCTAGTGTCAGATCGGTAACCCCTTTGTCAGCTATCCTCAGGAGGGCATTGGCAATGAGTGTACCAAGTTTTGTGTTAATCCAACCAACCAATGTCGAGATATAAAATACTTCAATTTAAATAGCGCCACCTAGTGGTCATGGGCCAAGATTTTGCACAGAGCCTTAGGGGCTCATGGGGAAGTACTATCCTGAGTTTCACGTCATTTGGACGCACCAATGTGGAGATATGCAACACTTCCTGTTGTTACCCGATTCCACAGGGAGTTGTTATTTAATAACTTGAGTATTGTTTGGAATAGCAAAATTCTTTTAATAACTTTTTGTCAGAAGGGTCCACAGATGCTGTGTACAAAGTTTCGTGCAAATCGGTGAAATTGCCTGGGAGGAGTTCGAAAAAGTAGGTTTGCGACATTTTGCGAGCTAGCGAAAAAAAACGGTAGGCGGAAATGGGCGTGGCCTATATCAAAAGATTCAGCACAATTCACTGAACGTGTGGATGTAAGGTTTTTGAATGTGGGACAAAGTATGTGGGAGTTATTAGCCAAAACGCACTTTCCTTAATAATAGCGCCGCCTAGTGGTGGAAATTCACAACGACAACAGATTATAAAATTTTTCGCCAGGTGTGACATATATTCCAAGTTTGGTGAGTTTTGGGGTATGTTCAGGCAGTGAAAAATGCGATCATTTTGGACGAATTAAAACAAAGAATAATAATCACTAGAAAAACAATAGGGACCTCGCAGGTTTCCCTGCTCGGGCCCTAATTAAAGCTGCAAGCAGCGATGAACGGGCCCTCGCAGGCCACGCGGGTCGGGCCGTGCTGCTGTCGGGGCGTGCTCCTTACCCGGACCCATTGCCCCGTTATTGTGCGGGCATGTCTTAATTGATAGCCAAAAAGTGGTTTTGTGTTGATAATAGCGCCACCTGCTGGTGATATTTGGTGTGTGAGTTACAGGGGCCGGTCTATACCACCCCAATCAGTTTCATATCCATAAGTGTTATGGTGTGGGCACAGTGCCAATTATAAAATGAAACTGCCACCAGAGCGCCACCTAGTGTCAGATCGGTAACACCTTCGTCAGCTTTCCAGGAGGCCATTGGCAATCAGTGTACCAAGTTTCGTGTTAATCCGACCAACCGATGTCGAGATATAAAATACTTCAATTTAAATAGCGCCACCTAGTGGTCATGGGCCAAGATTTTGCACAGAGCCTTAGGGGCTCATGGGGAAGTAGTGTCCTGAGTTTCATGTCATTTGGACACACCAATGTGGAGATATGCAACACTTCCTGTTTTGACCCGAATCCACAGGAAGTTGTTATTTAATAACTTGAGTATTCTTTGGGGTATCAAAATTCTTTTAATAACTTTTTGCCAGAAGGGTCCACTGATGCTGTGTGCAAAGTTTGGTGAAAATCGGTGAAATTGCCTGGGAGGAGTTCAAAAAAGTAGGTTTGCGACATTTCGCGAGCTAGCGAAAAAAAACGCTAGGCGCAAATGGGCGTGGCCTATATCAGGAGATTCAGCAAGATTCACTGAACGCGTGGATATAAGGTTTTTGAATGTGTGACAAAGTATGTGGGAGTTATTAGGCAAAAACGGTTTGTGTTGATGATAGCGCCACCTGCTGGTCATTTTTGGTGTGTGAGTTACAGGGGTCGGTCTATACCACCCCTGTCAATTTCATATCCATAAGTGTTATGGTGTGGGCACAGTGCCAAATATAAAAAGAAACTGCCACCAATGCGCCACCTAGTGTCAGATCGGTAACCCCTTTGTCAGCTGTCCTCAGGAGGGCAGTGGCAATGAGTGTACCAAGTTTTGTGTTAATCCGACCAACCGATGTCGAGATATAAAATAGTTCAATTTAAAGAGCGCCACCTAGTGGTCATCAACCAAAATTTAGCACAGAGCCTTAGGGCCTCATGAGGAAGTAGGATCCTGAGTTTGACGTCATTTGGACAAACCAATGTGGAGATATGCAACACTTCCTGTTTGGAACGAAATCTGCAGGAAGTTGTTATTTAATAACTTGAGTATTCTTTGGAATATCAAAATTCTTTTAATAACTTTTTGTCAGGAGGGTCCACAGATGCTGCGTGCAAAGTTTGGAGCAAATTGGTGAAATTGCCTGGGAGGAGTTCGAAAAAGTAGGTTTGCGACATTTCGCGAGCTAGTGAAAAAAAACGATAGGCAAAAATGGGCGTGGCCTATATCAGGAGATTCAGCAAGATTCACTGAACGCGTGGATATAAGGTTTTTGAATGTGCGACAAAGTATGTGGGAGTTATTAGGCAAAACGCACTTTTCTTGATTGTAGCGCCACGTAGTGGTGGAAATTCACAACGACAACAGATTATAAAATTTTTCACGAAGCCTAATGACTTTGCCAAATAAAATCGAGTTTTCATTCACATTCAGGCAGTGAAAAATGCGATCATTTTGGACGAAGGAATAAAATAATAATAATAATAATAATAATAATAATAATTAAAGCTGCAAGCAGCGATGAACGGGCCCTCGCAGTCCACGCGGGTCGGGGCGTGCTGCTGTCGTGACATGCTGCCGTCGGGGCATGCTGCTGTCGGGGCATGCTGCTGTCGAGGCTTGTTCATGCAACAACTTCCATAGAGGAATCAAAACTGAAGGCAGTGAAGCTGTCATTTCGTCATTTAGCAATAAAAGCGCCACCTATTGGTCGATTTGCACGAAATTTTGTAGAAATGCTCATCATGCCATGAAACACAATTGCCAAAAGTTTTGTGTTCATCGGACTGTATTTCATCAAGATACACAAGAATGTCTGTTTGACCACAATGCGCAGGAAATTGTTGTTTTATATTTTGGCCATTCTGTGGACTAGCACATTTCTTTTAATAACTTTTTGTCAGGAGGGTCCAGAGATGCTGCGTGCAAAGTTTGGTGCAAATTGGAAAAATTGCCTGGGAGGAGTTCAAAAAAGTAGGTTTGCGACATTTGGCAAATTTGCAAATGGAAATTCAGTGCGAACGTGGGCGTGGCCTACATCACACTGTTCGGCTGTATTCAGGGAACACGTAGATATAATGTTTAACAATGTGCACCATATTATGTGAGAGTAATTAGCAAAAAACGTTTTGTCTTGATAATAGCGCCACCTGCTGGTCATTTTTGGTGTGTGAGTAACAGGGGCCAGTCTATACCACCCCAATCAGTTTCATATCCATAAGTGTTATGGTGTGGGCACAGTGCCAAATCTAAAAAGAAACTGCCACCAGAGCGCCACCTAGTGTCAGATCGGTAACACCTTCGTCAGCTGTCCTCAGGAGGGCATTGGCAATGAGTGTACCAAGTTTTGTGTTAATCTGACCAACCGATGTTGAGATATAAAATACTTCAATTTAAATAGCGCCACCTAGTGGTCATGGGCAAAGATTTTGCACAGAGCCTTAGGGGCTCATGGGGAAGTAGTGTCCTGAGTTTCACGTCATTCGGACACACCAATGTGGAGATATGCAACACTTCCTGTTGTGACCCGAATCCACAGGAAGTTGTTATTTAATAACTTGAGTATTCTTTGGCGTATCAAAATTCTTTTAATAACTTTTTGTCAGAAGGGTCCACAGATGCTGTGGGCAAAGTTTGGTGCAAATCGTTGAAATTGCCTGGGAGGAGTTCGAAAAAGTAGGTTTTCGACATTTCGCGAGCTAGCGAAAAAAAACGGTAGGCGGAAATGGGCGTGGCCTATATCAGGAGATTCAGCACAATTCACTGAACGCGTGAATATAAGGTTTTTGAATGTGCGACAAAGTATGTGGGAGTTATTAGCCAAAACACACTTTCCTTGATTATAGCGCCGCCTAGTGGTGAAAGTTCACAACGACAACAGATTATAAAATTTTTCGCCAAGCCTAATGACTTTGCCAAATAAAATCGCGTTTTCATTCACATTCAGGCAGTGAAAAATGCGATCATTTGGGAAAAATAAAAATAATAATAATAATCATTCGAAAAACAATAGGGACCTCGCAGGTTTCCCTGCTCGGGCCCTAAAAATAATAATTAAAGCTGCAAGCAGCGATGAACGGGCCCTCGCAGTCCACGCGCGTCGGGGCGTGCTGCTGTCGGGACATGCTGCCGTCGGGGCATGCTGCTGTCGTGACATGCTGCTGTCGGGGCTTGTACTTGCAACAACTTCCATTGAGGAAATGAAAGTGAAGGCAGTGAAGCTGTCATTTCGTCATTTAGCAATAAAAGCGCCACCTATTGGTCGATTTGCACGAAATTTTGTAGAAATGCTCATCGTGCCATGGAACACAATTGCCAAAAGTTTTGTGTTCATCGGACTGTATTTCATCAAGATACACAAGAATGTCTGTTTGACCACAATGCGCAGGAAATTGTTGTTTTATATTTTGGGCGTTCTGTGGACTAGCACATTTCTTTTAATAACTTTTTGTCAGGAGGGTCCAGAGATGCTGCGTGCAAAGTTTGGTGTAAATCGGAGAAATTGCCTGGGAGGAGTTCGAAAAAGTAGGTTTGCGACATTTCGCAAATTTGCAAATGGAAATTCAGTGCGAACGTGGGCGTGGCCCACATCACACTATTCAGCTAAAATCAGGGAACACGTAGATATAAGGTTTAACAATGTCCGACAAATTATGTGGGATTTGTTAGTCAAAAACTGCTTTGTGTTGATAATAGCGCCACCTGCTGGTCATTTTTGGTGTGTGAGTTACAGGGGTTGGTCTATACCACCCCTATGAATTTCATATCCATAAGTGTTATGGTGTGGGCACAGTGCCAAATCTAAAAAGAAACTGCCACCAGAGCGCCACCTAGTGTCAGATCGGTAACCCCTTTGTCAGCTATCCTCAGGAGGACATTGGCAATGAGTGTACCAAGTTTTGTGTAAATTCGACCAACAGATGTCGAGATATAAAATACTTCAATTTAAAGAGCGCCATCTAGTGGTCATCGACCAAGATTTTGCACAGAGCCTAAGGGGCTCATGTGGAAGTAGTATCCTGAGTTTCATGTCATTTGGAAAAACCAATGTGGAGATATGCAGCACTTCCTGTTGTGACCCGAATCCACAGGAAGTTGTTATTTAATAACTTGAGTATTCTTTGGAATATCAAAATTCTTTTAATAACTTTTTGTCAGGAGGGTCCACAGATGCTGTGTGCAAAGTTTCGTGCAAATCGATGAAATTGCCTGGGAGGAGTTCGAAAAAGTAGGTTTTCGACATTTTGCGAGCTAGCGAAAAAAAACGGTAGGCGGAAATGGGCGTGGCCTATATCAGGAGATTCAGCAAGATTCACTGAACGCGTGGATATAAGGTTTTTGAATGTGGGCCAAAGTATGTGGGAGTTATTAGCCAAAACACACTTTCCTTGATTATAGCGCCACCTAGTGGTGAAAATTCACAACGACAACAGATTATAAAATTTTTCACCAGGTGTGACATATATTCCAAGTTTGATGAGTTTTGGGGTATGTTCAGGCAGTGAAAAATGCGATCATTTTGGCAGAAGAAAAATAACAAAAAATAAAGAATAATAATAATAATTAAAGCTGCAAGCAGCGATGAACGGGCCCTCGCAGTCCACGCGGGTCGGGGCGTGCTGCTGTCGTGGCATGCTGCCGTCGTCACGTGCTGCTGTCGGGACATGCTGCTGTCATTACGTGCTGCTGTCGAGGCATCCTGCTATCGGGCTTTGTTCATGCAACAACTTCTGTTGAGGAATCAAAACTGAAGGCAGTGAAGCTGTCATTTCGTCATTTAGCAATAAAAGCGCCACCTATTGGTCGATTTGCATGAAATTTTGTAGAAATGCTCATCGTGCCATGGAACACAATTGCCAAAAGTTTTGTGTTAATCGGACCCTATTTCATCAAGATACACAAGAATGTCTGTTTAACCACAATGTGCAGGAAATTGTTGTTTTATATTTTGGGCGTTCTGTGGACTAGCACATTTCTTTTAATAACTTTTTGTCAGGAGGGTCCACAGATGCTGCGTGCAAAGTTTGGTGCAAATTGGAGAAATTGCCTGGGAGGAGTTCGAAAAAGTAGGTTTGCAACATTTGGCGAATTTGCGAATGGAAATTCAGTGCGAACGTGGGCGTGGCCTACATCACACGGTTCGGCTGTATTCAGGGAACATATAGATATAATGTTTAACAATGTGCACCATATTATGTGGCAGTAATTAGCAAAAAACGTTTTTTCTTGATAATAGCGCCACCTGCTGGTGATTTTTGGTGTGTGAGTAACAGGGGCCAGTGTATACCACCCCAATCAGTTTCATATCCATAAGTGTTATGGTGTGGGCACAGTGCCAATTATAAAATGAAACTGCCACCAGAGCGCCACCTAGTGTCAGATCGGTAACACCTTCGTCAGTTGTCCTCAGGAGGGCATTGGCAAAGACTGTAACAAGTTTCGTGTTAATCCGACCAACCGATGTCGAGATATAAAATACTTCAATTAAAAGAGCGCCACCTAGTGGTCATGGGCCAACATTTTGCACAGAGCCTTAGGGGCTCATGGGGAAGTAGTATCCTGAGTTTCATGTCATTTGGAAACACCAATGTGGAGATATGCAACACTTCCTGTTTTGACCCGAATCCACAGGAAGTTGTTATTTAATAACTTGAGTGTGCTTTGGTGTATCAAAATTCTTTTAATAACTTTTTGTGAGAAGGGTCCACTGATGCTGTGTGCAAAGTTTGGTGCAAATCGGTGACATTGCCCGGGAGGAGTTCGAAAAAGTAGGTTTTCGACATTTCATGAGCTAGCGAAAAAAAACGGTAGGCGGAAATGGGCGTGGCCTATATCAGGAGATTCAGCAAAAATCACTGAACGCGTGGATATAAGGTTTTTGAATGTGTGACAAAGTATGTGGGAGTTATTAGCCAAAACGCACTTTCCTTAATAATAGCGCCGCCTAGTGGTGGAAATTCACAACGACAACAGATTATAAAATTTTTCGCCAGGTGTGACATATATTCCAAGTTTGGTGAGTTTTGGGGTATGTTCAGGCAGTGAAAAATGCGATCATTTTGGACAAAGAAAAATAAAAAAAAAAATAATAAGAATCACTACAAAAACAATAGGGTCCTTGCAGTTTCACTGCTCGGGCCCTAATAATAATCACTAGAAAAACAATAGGGTCCTCGCAGTTTCACTGCTCGGGCCCTAATAATAATAATTAAAGCTGCAAGCAGCGATGAACGGGCCCTCGCAGGCCACGCGGGTCGGGGCGTGCTGCCGTCGGGGCGTGCTCCTTACCCGGACCCATTGCCCCGTTATTGTGCGCGCATGTCTTAACTGATAGCCAAAAACGGTATTGTGTTGATAATAGCGCCACCTGCTGGTGATTTTTGGTGTGTGAGTTACAGATGCCAGTCTATACCACCCCAATCAGTTTCATATCCATAAGTGTTATGGTGTGGGCACAGTGCCAATTATAAAATGAAATTGCCACCAGAGCGCCACCTATTGTCAGATCGGTAACACCTTCGTCAGCTGTCCTCAGGAGGCCATTGGCAATCAGTGTACCAAGTTTTGTGTTAATCCGACCAACCAATGTCGAGATATAAAATACTTCAATTTAAATAGCGCCACCTAGTGGTCATGGGCCAAGATTTTGCACAGAGTCTTAGGGGCTCATGGGGAAGTACTGTCCTGAGTTTCACGTCATTTGGACACACCAATGTGGATATATGCAACACTTCCTCTTTTGACTGTAATCTACAGGAAGTTGTTATTTAATAACTTGAGTATTCTTTGGAATATCAAAATTCTTTTGATAACTTTTTGTCAGGAACGTCCACAGATGCTGTGTGCAAAGTTTGGTGCAAATTGGTGAAATTGCCTGTGAGGAGTTCGAAAATGTAGGTTTGTGACATTTTGCGCATTTGCGAAAGGAAATGTTGCGCAAAAGTGGACGTGGCCTACATCATACAATTCAGGTGAATTCAGGGAACACGTAGATATAAGGTTTAACAATGTCCGACAAATTATGTGGGAGTTATTAGTCAAAAACTGTTTTGTGTTGATAATAGCGACACCTGTTGGTCATTTTTGGTATGTGAGATACAGGGGCCAGTCTATACCACCCCTATGAATTTCATATCCATAAGTCTTATGGTGTGGGCACAGTGCCAAATATAAAATGAAACAGCCACCAGAGCGCCACCTAGTGTCACATCACTAACCCCTTTGTCAGCTGTCATCAGGAGGGCAGAGGCAATGAGTGTACCAAGTTTTCTGTTCATCCGACCAACCGATGTCGAGATATAAAATTCTTCAATTTAAATAGCGCCACCTACTTGTCATCACCCAAAATTTCGCACAGAGCCTTTGGGCCTCATGAGCAAGTAGTATCCTGAGTTTCACGTCATTTGGACACACCAATGTGGAGATATGCAACACTTCCTGGTTGGAACGAAATCTGCAGGAACTTGTTATTTAATAACTTGAGTATTTCTTGGAATATCACAATTCTTTTAATAACTTTTTGTCAGGAGGGTCCACAGATGCTGTGTGTAAAGTTTGGTGCAAATTGGTGACATTGCCTGGGAGGAGTTCGAAAAAGTAGGTTTGCGACATTTCGCGAGCTACTGAAAAAAACGCAAAGCAGCAATGGGCGTGGCCTATATCAGGAGATTCAGCACAATTCACTGAACGCGTGGATATAAGGTTTTTGAAGGTGCGACAAAGTATGTGGGAGTTATTAGCCAAAACGTACTTACATTGATAATAGCGCCACCTAGTGGTGCACGTTCACAACAACAACAGATTATAAAATTTTTCGCCAAGCCCACTGACTTTGCCAAATAAAATCGACTTTTCATTCACATTCAGGCAGTGAAAAATGCCATCATTTTGGACGAAGGAATAAAATAATAATAATAATTAAAGCTGCAAGCAGCGATGAACGGGCCCTCGCAGTCCACGCGGGTCGGGGCGTGCTGCCGTTGCGGCATGCTGCCGTCGTTACATGCTGCCGTCGTTACATGCTGCTGTCGTGACATGCTGCTGTCGGGGCTTGTACTTTCAACAACTTCCATGAGGAAATGAAAGTGAAGGCAGTGAAGCTGTCATTTCGTCATTTAGCAATAAAAGCGCCACCTATTGGTCGATTTGCACGAAATTTTGTAGAAATGCTCATCGTGCCATGGAACACAATTGCCAAAACTTTTGTGTTGATCGGACTGTATTTCATCAAGATACACAAGAATGTCTGTTTGACCACAATGCGCAGGAAATTGTTGTTTTATATTTTGGGCGTTCTGTGGACTAGCACATTTCTTTTAATAACTTTTTGTCAGGAGGGTCCAGAGATGCTGCGTGCAAAGTTTGGTGCAAATTGGAAAAATTGCCTGGGAGGAGTTCGAAAAAGTAGGTTTGCAACATTTGGCGAATTTGCAAATGGAAATTCAGTGCGAACGTGGGCGTGGCCTACATCACACTGTTCGGCTGTATTCAGGGAAACACGTAGATATAATGTTTAACAATGTGCACCCTATTATGTGGGAGTAATTAGCAAAAAACGTTTTTTCTTGATAATAGCGCCACCTGCTGGTCATTTTTGGTGTGTGAGTTACAGGGGCCAGTCTATACCACCCCTATGAATTTCTTATCCATAAGTGTTATGGTGTGGGCACAGTGCCAATTATAAAATGAAACTGCCACCAGAGCGCCACCTAGTGTCAGATCGGTAATACCTTCGTCAGTTGTCCTCAGGAGGACATTGGCAATCAGTGTACCAAGTTTCGTGTTAATCCGACCAACCAATGTCGAGATATAAAATACTTCAATTTAAATAGCGCCACCTAGTGGTCATGGGCCAAGATTTTGCACAGAGCTTTAGGGGCTCATGGGGAAGTAGTATCCTGAGTTTCACGTCATTTGGACAAACCAATGTGGAGATATGCAAGACTTCCTGTTGTGACCCGAGTCCACAGGAAGTTGTTATTTAATAACTTGAGTACTCCTTGGCATATCAAAATTCTTTTAATAACTTTTTGTCAGAAGCATCCACAGATGCTGTGTGCAAAGTTTCGTGCAAATCGGTGAAATTGCCTGGGAGGAGTTCGAAAAAGTAGGTTTGCGACATTTCGCGAGCTAGCGAAAAAAAACGGTAGGCGGAAATGGGCGTGGCCTATATCAGGAGATTCAGCAAGATTCACTGAACGCGTGGATATAAGGTTTTTGAATGTACGACAAAGTACGTGGGAGTTATTAGCCAAAACACACTTTCCTTGATTATAGCGCCACCTAGTGCTGAAAATTCACAATGACAACAGATTATAAAATTTTTCGCCAGGTCTAATCTATATTCCAAGTTTGATGAGTTTTGGGGTATGTTCAGGTAGTGAAAAATGCGATCATTTGGGAAGAAGAAAAATAACAAAATATAAAGAATAATAATCATTACAATTACAATAGGGTCCTCGCAGTTTCACTGCTCGGGCCCTAATAATCATTGCAATTACAATAGGGACCTCGCAGGTTCCCTGCTCGGGCCCTAATAATAATCATTCGAAAAACAATAGGGACCTCGCAGGTTCCCTGCTCGGGCCCTAATAATAATAATCATTCGAAAAACAATAGGGACCTCGCAGGTTCCCTGCTCGGGCCCTAATTACAATTACAATAGGGTCCTTGCAGTTTCACTGCTCGGGCCCTAATTAAACAATCTTCAATCCCAGTTAGACAATATTTATGTGGAAAAAGCAAAGGGTGCATTTATACGTTCTAGAACTCATGGGATTGAGGAAGGGGAAAAAAACTCCTCTTACTTCTTTAGTCTGGAAAAACAAAGACAAGCAAAAAATAAAATTCAAAAGCTGCATTTAAATGGTGTTACTATTGAAAATCAAGACTAAGTGAATGAGGAAATAAGAATTTTTTGTAGAAACTTGTATAAATCAAACTTCTCTAAAGAAAAGTGTCAGTTGTTTTTTATAAAAATATGGATGATGATTTCAAGAGACTTATGGAAGATAAACTTAAAATTGAAGAGCTAGACAGCAATTTTGCAGATGTCCAAGGGCAAGTCATCAGGACTTGATGGATTAACAGTTTTTTGGAGAGATATTAGGGTAACCCTTTACAGTGCCTTCTTAGAATGTATTTCAGCAGGACATTTTTCTCCCACTATGAAGCAAGGTCTTATCACTCTAATACCGAAGCCCAACAAAGATAAACTTTTAATTGATAATTGGAGACCAATAACTTTACTATGTAATGATTACAAATTATTAGCGCATGTTTATGCAAACAGATTAGATATGGGTTTAATGCAAATAGTCGACGATTGTCAATCGGCCTTTATTAAGGGTAGAAGCAGATGCAGATTAATGCACAGGCTTCCCTAGGCTGCAGCCTAGGGGCCCCACGTGTGGAGGGGCAGTGGCGTCACAGCCGTGGGGGATGGGGGTGTTGCAACACCCCCACTTTTAAAACAAGGTGATTTCATCCCCCCTACTTTCGCCTAAGGTATTAAACTGTGTGCCCGCCCTCGCGGTGTACCAGCGTACTGAAATGGTGCGCACCTCAGTCAGCCATCAAGCCAATCACAGCCATTTGACCAAACCCACTAGTCCCGGCCGACCGGGAAAGTAAACACTTACATGCTAACACGGAGCTGCCGTCACTCGCTGCCGCAGACAGCGAACAGAGCAGGGGTATGAAACGGTTATTTTTAATAATGTAGAATTTTGTCCGTAAACAACTAAACTGTCTTGCTTTGTGGCATGTCAGCTAATATTAAGCAAGCCAGGTGGCAAACAAAGTTAATACAAGCCAGGTAAAGTTAATGGTAACTGACAGATAGTTTTCTAGAGACATCCACTGATTTTGATATTATTCAACATTATCATTATTCTTTTTGTTAGGAATGCCAAACAGGAAGAGGCAGCAGAAGATTGACTTCTTTTTCAAGTCAAGTTGTCATTTAATTGGAGTTATGTGACAGGAGGGAAACAGAAAGCTAGCTTTTAATCCATAAATGCACTAATTCAATTTTATAGTAGTACATTCATATTCTTGCATTAATGCCATGTAGGTGGTCATTTACGTAACTTAAAGCTATTTGTTAGAGCTTAAAACCTTATTTTCAATGAAGAAAATCTCCTACATCAACTCATCCCTGTTACTGCTCTCAGAAACTAGAAAAGAATAGAAATGAAGACAATGAAATGCAATAAAACTATTAAAATCTTAAATAATAAGAGGAATAAAATAATATACAATAAAGGCTAGGATGAAAGATTAGTTAAAACAGATTAGAACAACAAAATATATGTAAAATAATTAATAAAAAGCATGTTGTAATGTTGGAAGCATGTTGGAATGTGTCCTAATCAAAATCAAGGCTGTAGAGGTTTGTTCTAAGTTTACATAAAATATTTCAACACTTCCATGTTCAGGAATATTAACATTGAGTTCTTTATGTAGGATGTTTATGAGGAAGGGAAGTCCAGGAGTCAGGACAAAGGAGAGCATGGATAAGATGAGGGAGAGAACAGGAGAGAAGTTGGAGAGAAGACAAGAGGGGGAGAACACAGGAGAAGAGGGGGAGGACACAAAAGAAGGAGAAGGGGAGAACATGAGAGAAGGAGAGGGAGATAACAGAAGAGGGAGAGAACACAAGAGAAGAGGGAGGAACACAGTGTTCTTGCCAATTTCACTCACTCACACTTGTTCTTTAATAAGACATATACATTAATTTCTTAATACCATGGTATGTGATTGCTTGTGAATATATAATATCTTAGGTTAAAGAGCGTTGTGCTATAATGTACATTTTGAATGCAATATTATTGGCATATCCTAGTGAAGAAAATCTAGAAATGCATTGCATTAGTTTTGGAGACTGAAACAGGGGCCAAAGGTGGTTGCGGTGCTCATGTGCTACCCCAGAACCCCCCAACATTTAAAATTGCAAGCTCATTCGAGCTTGACTGGGATTTGACCTACCTGTGTGCTAACTGGAGTGTGTGTGGATCATGTTTGCCAAATATTCTCCTGCACTGTTACACATGGTGCAAAATTACATTTTTTCTGGGAGAGCATGATGCATAAGGGGGGGGCCCACATAAAAATAGCCTAGGGGCCCACGACTACCTTAATCCTCCTCTGGGTAGAAGCATACATAACCATATCAGACTGATATTTGATATGCTTGATTATCGAGATTTAATTGATACTGATAGTTATGTGTTATTTCTCGACTTTTATAAGGCGTTTGATACCGTTGAGCTTTTTATTGGAAGCATTACATCGCCTGGGTTTTGGAGAAAGTTTTTGTAGTATAATCAAGATGTCTTACACTGACATATATAGTTCTGTATCCCTGAATCCTGGAATGAACCCTAGGTTCAAGGTGTTGCGTGGCATTAGGCAGGGTTGCCCTATCTCTCCAAAACAGTTTATTTTGGCCACCCAACTATTAACAATGCTTATTAGTAATAACTCCAAATTACAAGGCATTAAAGGGATAAGGAAAGGGTTAAGATTTTTGACAAGGAATTTAAAATTAGTCAATTTGCAGATGACACATGCATTTTCCTACTTCCCATTCACACTGGCACAGATTCAGTTATTGCTTCAATTAAAGTTGAATCTGAAGTGAAATATTTAGGAATAACGATAACTTAGAATATCATCAGAAGAGAAGACATTAATATCTCTAACCGCATAGCAGATATGAAGAAATCTCTCAGCCACTGGCTTACTAGAGACCTTACTAGTTTTGGTAGAGTTATTTTATCCAAAGCAGAAGGTATCTCCAAAGTTATTGATTCATGTATTCATTCACTCCCTTTATGTCTCTTCCAATGCCATTAAATAGGCCAAGTCAATAGCTTTTCAATTCTTATGGAGAAATAAAACCCACTATATAAAAAAATCACAGCTTGTCAAAGAGTATGATATGGGTGGCATTAAAGCTTTAGACTTTGAATCAATGGTCATATCTTTTAAGATTAAATGGTTACAAGCGTACTTGTCACAGCCAAATTCGATGTGGTTTCACATACCGAGGTACCTGTTTAAAAAAGTAGGAGGGCTTGATTTTCTTTTACAATGCGATTTTGAGATAAGCAAGATTCCTATTACGCTGTCAAATTTCTACAGACAGATTCTTCAGTTTTGGAAAATGATATTTACCCATAACTTCTCTCCTCATGGATCAACTCTTTGGAACAATAGAGTGATCTCAATTAACAGGAAATCAATATTTAAGATTAATTGGTACGAGAAGGGTGTTTTATTTGTAACTGATCTACTGGATTGCAATGGTAACCTTCTGGACCATATGGCCTTTCTAGCTAAATAAAATTTAAATTGCACTCATAAAGAGCATATTAAGATTTGCAAAGCGACCCCTGTATCACTAATTCAGTTAATCCAAAACACCTTAATGTACTCAAATGTTAAATCAGTATTGCCGAAATTGGCCATTAATGAGTGTGAGTTAAATGAGACAAAATGTAATAATAAGTTTATTAGTGCTGCTCGGAAATCCAAATTGTTTCATAATTATAATAGAGGGCTGTATGTACAAATTCTGGATATGGAAATTTCTACTATGGGGTAGAAGACTTCCGGTCGGTGAGTAAGATGGCGACGTGAACTTTTTCTCCCGATAGCTAGCTTAAAACTTATTCCCCACAATTCATAAAAGAACACTTATCAGTCGGATTCAATGAGCGGGGGAGTTGCAACAAGAAGTAAGAAGAAATGTGACATTAAGAAAAGACCTAATCCAAATACAATGAGCCAGAACGATGAAAGCCGCGAGCATCTTGCTAATGCTAACCCGCTAACTGAGATGATGCGCTCGGGGCTGGATGCAATAAGTAAAGAGATACACAACCTCAAAACGGAGATGAAGAAAGACTTGGCCACACACAAAGAACAAATTACGAAAGATATTAAGTCTGAAATCAACGAGCTAAAGCAAGAAATATTCCAGCAACTATCTGCCAACACTAAAACTTTACACACACACGGAACCCAAATCACTGAGGCAGAGGACCGCATCGCGGAGATGGAGACGTGGAATATGGAGGTGAAGGATGCGCTGTGTAAATCTTTGAAACAACAGAAAATACTGTAAGACAAGCTGACGGATATTGAAGGGAGGAATAGGAGGAATAATATCCGTATTTTCGGATTACCCGAAGATAAATAAGGTGACTCTGCCACCACATACATCCAAAAACTGCTCATAACGGAGCTCTCATTGCCACCTGATGTCAGCCTGCAAATCCAACGCGCGCACAGAGCGCTGGCCCAAAAGCCAAACCGCAACCACCAAGGTCCATGATTGTTAACTTCCTGGAATTTACCGTCAAAGAGATGGTCCTGAAAAAAGCTTGGCAAAAGAAAATCGTTGTGGAAGGGCAACAGCTGATTTTTGACCATGACTATGCAACAGAAGTGGTTCAGAAGAGGAAAGAGTACAGCGGGATCAAGAAGATATTAAAGGAAAGAGGGATTCATTTCCATACCCCTCTCATTAGGATGAGAATCCACTGGGACACCAGACCGAAGCTGTATGAATCCTCACGTAAAGCAGCACTCGACCTGAGGAAGCAGGGACTCACCGAGGTGCTACCCGGACCCGCCACAGATCTGGACACAACGTTGGAGCAGCTGCAACACGCAAAGGAGAAGTTGCAGGATTTTGAAAGGATCCCCCAACAATAACAAGTCTTTCCCAAACACGGGTAACAACACAGCAGCCTCCAAGGCAGTGTCTTTATTTTATTTAATTATTATTATTATTATTATTATTATTATTATTTTGCTCTAATCACATCAACAATGAGGCTGCATATAAGATAGAGTCCTAAATACTGTTGAGACTTCGGAATTATACAGTCTGTCTAACGGGAAGTTTAAGATATGAAAAGTTGGACAAGTAGATTGTGTGAAATTGTCTATTTCACCACTGTTGAGGGGCCCTCATCTCCTCTGAGGAACCCCCCTCTGCCCACCAACAGGGACCTGGGGTGGCTCCAAAACACCCTATTTTGGGAGTCAACACCTTCTGTTTCTTTGTTCTGTGTTAGTAGGCCATATGTTCAGGTCTGTTCTGTGCGGGGTTTTTGGGGTCTCCATCTCTGGGTATTGAACATGAAGAATGGCATGTAACAGTGTGAAAGTGGTATCACTCAATGTAAATGTTCTGAATAATGTGATTAAGAGAAATAAGGTGCTTTCCAAGCTTAAAAAAGAAAAGGCTCAAATATTATTCCTACAGGAAACAAAGTTAAATCGGCAAGAACATGAGAAATTTAAACAACTGGGTTACAAAAAAACCCTTTTTATAGCTTCAACAAACCTGATAATAAAAGGGGGGTAGCAATACTCATACCAAATTCGGTGCAATTTGAAAGCTGCAGGGAAATAAGCGTTAAAGATGGAAGATATATTCTGGTCAAAGGCAAAATACAAAACGAGAAGGTAACACTAGTTAATGTATATGCATCCCCAGAGAGTAGGAAAAGTTTGAAGAAACTTAAGGTATTTTGATATGTGGAGGTGATTTTAATGTCATATTGCAACATGGATTAGACACTACAAGTACTTGTAACCACAAAATACACCTATCAAGGTTTATTAATACCACAATGCAAGAAATGGGAATGTTTGATGTTTGGAGGAATCTACATCCTTTTGAAAGAGACTATATACATTACTCAGGAGCTCACTTCGTCTATTCTAGAATTGATTATTTTTTCCTTAATAATATGGATAGACATAGGGTAGAAAAATGTGAAATTGGGGTGGTGAGCGTCTCAGACCATAGTCCCATATTGGTGACAATACACTTAAACAAAAGAAAACAAAATACTCTATGGAGGTTAAACGTTGGTATTCTAAACAATAAGACAGTAGTGGAACAAATAAGGGCAGAGATTAAGAGCTATCTAGAGGAAAATAACAATGGAGAAGTGGACCCTACCATATTGTGGGATGCCTTAAAAGCAGTTTTGCGTGGAAAACTGATTGCCTTAACTTCAATACAGAAAAAGGCCAAAAAAGCCAGATATAATCAGTAAGTGGGAATCCTGAAGGAATTAGAAAGACAGCACAAAAAATCCCAAGACCCTGAAGTCCTTCAACAAATTAAAAAAGTAAGGGGGGAAATAGATGACATTCTCGGAGATGAGATAGAAAAGAGAGCTAGATTTTTAAAACAGACATATTATGAATCTGGCCCTAAGGCCACTAAATTGCTGGCAAGACGATTGCGTAAACAACAATCTAACTCTACAATCGATAAGATACAAAATCCTAAAACCCAACAATTGCTGCATGACCTGGAAGAAATATTAAATGTGTTTGAGGATTATTACAAAAAGCTGTATTCAAAACCCCCTCAAGCAGATGAAGACACTATTAGAAACTTTCTCAACACACTTGACCTGCCATCTATTGGCAAGATGCAGAATAACAGCCTTATGGCTGACATAACAAAGGAAGAAATACAGGATGCAATTAGTAGACTGAAGGCTAATAAATCACCGGGTAGTGATGGGTTTCCATCTGAATGGTATCGAATATTTAAAAGCGAATTAACACCTCTACTTATGTCATCTTATAATTGGATGCTGAAGGAGGGAAGGGCCCCCCCATCATGGCAAGAGGCAATTATATCACTGATCCCAAAAGAAGGCAAAGATACAGAACAATGCAATAACTTTACACCAATCTCAATCCTAAATGTTGATTATAAAATTTATACTTCAATACTCTGTAGAAAATTTGAGACCTTCATACCAGATATCATTGATGAGGACCAAACTGGGTTTATTAAAGGGCGCCAAAACCAAGACAATATTAGGAGAACACTACATATCATAGACCATATACAAAAAAGGGGACTAAAGCTACAATAATAGGCTTAGACACAGAAAAAGCTTTTGATAGTGTCAGTTGGGCATTTTTATATTCAGTACTCAAAAAATTTGGCTTAAACGAAAAATCAATCCAGAATATTAAAACTATATATCAAGAACCAACTGCTAGGATTAAGGTAAAGGTAAAAAAAGGTCACTATTCAGGATATAAAGTTAACATTGCAAAAACTCAGGTACTTACATTTAACTACTCCTCACCACAAAAAATTTGGGATACATACAGCCTAAATTGGAACTGTAAAACCATGAAATATCTTGGAGTTACAATAACAAAGAAACTTGACAAATTATGTGAAGCCAACTATAATGTGATTGATCAAAAGATTCAAAAAGATATACAAAGGTGTCGACCTTTCCCCTCGACTTTAGCTCCAGGATTAAGGTTGTTAAGATGAATATTGTACCAAGGTTGTTATACCTTTTTCAATCTTTACCATTAATGACACCTCGAAACAAATTTATCTCCTGGGACAAAAACATATCAAGGTTAATTTGGAATTGCAAAAAACCTAGAACAAGATATGAAACTCTTCAACTCGCAAGGAATAAGTGTGGAATGTCCTTGCCAAATCTGCAAGAATACTTTTACGCAGCACAGCTGAGACCTGTAGCATGTTGGTGCATACCTGAGTATGAAGCGAGTTGGAAAGATATAGAAATTGAAGTCAAAGATTTACAAATTCCAAGTCTGTTGAGTAATAAAGGAAAAACAGAAATGAGAAAAAGGACAATAGATCCAATAACATTTTTTTCACTGGAAATTTGGGAAAAGATAATGAAGAAATACAAATTGCAAGAAGAGACAAAAATATTAAGTTGGGTAGCTTTTTTTTAAAAGTTTTTTACCAGGTCTGAATGACTCAAGGTTTAAACAATGGACAGAGAAAGGCATTACTGCTCTCTGCACAATTTTTAAAAGGGGGGGAGTGTATGAGCTTTCAAGAATTAAAAGAGAAATTTGGACTAGAAAAACAAGATCTTTTCAGATGTTTACAAATTCGAGTTTATATTATGAAAGAGATTAGAATTGATCCTAAAACGGAATTGAATGGCATTATCCAAATTATAGTGGATGCGTATTATCAGGGTAATTCTCGGGTCATCTCAGCTTTTTACAAAGCCTTCGAGGATAATAGAGAAAGCTCAACACTATACCTTAAAAAAAAATGGGAACCAGAATTAAATATTGACATTTCAGAAGATGACTGGTACGAAATGTGCATGACACAATGCACTACCACTAGCTCACAGATATGGAGGGAGTTTGGTTGGAAAAATCTTACTAGATTCTTCAAAACACCTCAGATTAAGAGCAGTCAACTAAAAACCCAACAACCATGCTGGAGACTCTGTGGTAACCAAGAGGGCAACCATACACATGTTTTTTGGTGCTGTTGGAAATTAAGACCTTTTTAGAATATTGTAAATACAGCTGTTAATAACATATTGGATTATGATATCCCAAATAACTGTGTTGTCATGTACCTGGGAAAAATTGGCGTAGCTGTACAGAAAGAAGACAGGTATCTGGTGAAAATTCTACTTATTGCCAGTAAAAAGGCTATAACTAGGAACTGGTACAAAGTGGAAACACCGAACAAGGAGCAATGGTTTGAGATCATCCAGGGTATTCACTCAATGGAAAAGTTGACTTACCAATTAAAACTCAAGGGACATATATTTGACAAGAACTGGAGGAAATGGACCACCTACAGGGAAAGTGATACCAATGAATAAATGGACTAATTTAAAGGACTGAGAAGGAAAACCACACATGACGGCGATGCCCCTCTGTATTCTTGTTTATCACTGTTTGTGTATGTCTGTTTGTGTGAACAAAAATGAAAATAAAATAAAAAAACAAAGTTTAAAAAAAAAAAAAAGAAAACTTCTACTATGGAAAAGGCTCATTTGAAATTTATTAAATGGCCTATTTCCCCTAAGGTCAAAGAAAATTATTTTAAGATCATTCATAAGGTCTACCCGGTTGCAGAATTTCTTAAAAGAAGGTTCAAATTTGTAGTGGATATGGCAGAAGAAACCTTAGATCACATGTTTTTTTCATGCCTGTGTCCAAAAGGTTTTGGCTGGATATTAAAAGTTGGATATCTCTTAAGATTAATGACATTTCTCATACTTTTTTTTTATATGGACAATCTTAATTCATCTACCTCTGATATTATTAACATAATCATTCTCATGGGTAAATATCATTCACTGTAGCAAATGGAGAAAAGGTAAGCCCTCCTTTATCTGGTTTATAAATTATTTTAAATTATTTTTTACATCACTTAAAAAAATACATTCTAGCAAAATAGCGAGAAAGATTTATGGCGATATATCTCGTTTCTTACCGTTTTGAAATGTACTCCTTTATTTCATGGTCTTGCCTCCTTTTCCCTTTTGTATTTTCATGGTCTTCCCAGGCGATTGGAAAATATTTATTTTTTACCATGTATACTTTGTATGAATCCCCCTTTTTTCTGTTTTATTTTTTAGTTTTTTTTTTTGCGGTATTGCTTATATTGCTTATGTTTTTTTCCTCAACGAGCTTTTGTATGTTTGTATGTTCAATAAAAAAAAAAGCGTGGAGTTCCTCAGGGCTCTGTTCTGGGCCCTTTGCTCTACTCTTTATACATTTCACCTCTCGGACAAATTATTCGGAGTTATGGAAAACATTTCCACTGCTATGTGGACGACACTCAGCTGTATGTGCCCATAAAAGCTGATGATAAATCTCAAATCACGAAATTAGAGACCTGCCTGTATGCAGTGAAGAAATAGATGTCAGAAAACTTCCTGCTCCTGTATTCAGATAAAAGTGAGACGCTGGTCATTGCCCCCACTCGACAGAGACACCACTTTGAGAAATAACACAGTTGTCAAGAGTTACAGTCACCTGATCAAAGTTCAACTGTCAAGAATCTAGGTGTTACTCTTGATTCTACCCTCTCTTTCGATCAGCACATCAATGAAATTACCAAGATCGTTTTTTTACCACCTGTGCAATATAGCTAAAATTAGGTCCTTCCTGTCCATGGCTGACGCAGAGATCCAGATTCATGCCTTTGTTTCGTCTAGGCTGAATTATTGCAATGCCTTATTTTCGGGTCTTCCGCGTGAGAGCACTAAAAGTCTTCAGATGGTTCAGAATGCTGCAGCTAGAGTCTTAACACGTACAAGAAATTTTGATCATATTACACCAATCCTAGCCTCACTGCACTTGCTCCCAATACATATAAGATCAGACTAAAAGTGTTGCTGATGACATACAAAACTACACGGCCTCACCCCGTCGTACGTGTCAGATCTCATTATACTATATATTCCAACTCATGCATGACGCTCTCAGACTTCAGGGCTCCTGATGGTTCCCAGGGTTAAGAAGAAGTCAGTTGGCTGCAGAGCTTTTTCCTATCGTGCCCCCTTCCTCTGGAATAACCTCCCAGCTGACATCAGACAATCTGGCTCTACTGACACCTTTAAATCTAAACTCAAAACTCACTTCTTTGACTTAGCCTTTAATTAGTCCTTGACTTGGATTGCTAGCTTCTTCAGTGGGTCGGTCTCAGTCTCAATGAGTTACCTATAGTATTAGAAGTCACATTATCCTACCGACGAGAAACAACCTGTTTATTCTGATTAACATCACATTTCTCTAACTTTTGTTTTGTTTTCTGTCCCCACAAGCTGCAAGCTGTGTCGCTCTCTCACTCTCTATAGCTTCCTCCTCCTCTTTCTCCTCCTCCTCCTCCTCTCTTTTCATTCAAGGTCCCTTCTGATGGACCACGGGCCCCTGGGACCATCTACCTCTCCTGACTCCTGCTGCCTCACATACTGTCGGATCCGGATCATCACACCCTGGGCTCCGCTGGATCATTGCTCTCCTCTGTTTCACTACCTCCTTATATCTGTATTTCTGTAAAATATTGATGCCTCTTCACTCTGATCCCTCAGTCTATTACTATTTATCCTGTGTGGCCTGCCCTCTTCCAGGTCACCACAGTGGACAGGAGGTCGTGTGGCTCGGGCACCACTTGGCGATGCCTAGTCTGCTCAGTCATCTCCTGGATCCACACACTTTACATATATTATAATTTGTATCAGATATTCTGTCAGTGCAACTTGTAAACTATGATTCTATTGTTCTTTTCTGTACATGCGACATCTATTGCATGTCTGTCCGTCCTGGGAGAGGGATCCTCCTCTGTGGCTCTTCCTGAGGTTTCTTCCATCTTTTTTCCCCCCCGTTAAAAGGGTTTTTTTCCCATCAAAATGGAAAGTTTTTCCTCACTCGAATCGAGGGTCTAAGGACAGAGGATGTCGTTCACTGTACAGATTGTAAAGCCCATTGAGGCAATGTGATTGTGACTTGGGGCTATATACATAAAAATTGATTTGATTTGATTTGAAGGTTCCACTGGGCACAAACCCTAACCCTGTCTTCACACCTCTCCACCCTGGCTAAAAAAATTACAATTCTTAATGAAACACTGTACTTCATGAAACTTAAGACAGCTACATTTCCGTGCCAAGTTCTTGTCAACTTTCACAGAGGAGCAATGGAAAGCATTATAACTGGTAACATCACAAACAGGAATGGGTCGTGCACAGCCCAGGATGGGAAAGAGCATCAGTGATATCATTGAAATGATATGTCTGCACAGAGCCCAGAAGATACTAAAAGACAACTCCCACCCCAGCCACAGTCTCTTCACCCTGCTGCCATTGGGCAACAGTATCTGCTACCATACCACCAGACTATGGATCAGCTTCTTTCCTCAAGCTGTGGGACTCAAAAAATCCTCAATACTCCACCATAAAAATAGTGCTGCATAAAGGGAGTACAACTTGCATTTTTTTGTATTACCCTGTGTTGTAGAATGGCAAATAAATGAACCTTGAGCCTTGAAACAAACTCCATCTCTTCCCGCTCACTCAGGCTGTCAGGTTACAAACGAGTTGTTCCGTTTCAAAGGAAAGATACATAGAGCCCATACAGCAGCATCACTTCCCTATTTTAACACTGAACCAAAGGCTTAGAATCAAAATGTAGTCTTGACAGACGGTTCCAGTAAAATCAGAGTCTGTTATTGCAGCATGAGTTGGTGCACAGAATATCAATCAGATCAGGCAGAGGTATCGGAAACAGCAGGGAGAGGCTTGGTCTAAAGAAAGGTGGTGTTCATTTAACTAAACTCACAAAACACAAAGACTCACACTAGGAGAGGGCTGGCAGAGAGGGAAGGGAACATAGAGACTAAACACTCAAGAGGAGGGGAGACAATGAGACACACGTGCAACACATTTGAGTGAGGCAGGTAATCACAGATGGGAAACAGGAGGGCAGGAGGTGAGGAAACCTGAAACGAAACGTGACTAACAAAGTGAAACTTGCAACACAGGACAAAAAACATGAGGATAACAAAAAAGGGAAATTATGTAGCTTGACGGGTTGTGAAACAAATCAAGCTCTGCATACGTAATATGCATATTCAATTCTAATGCAAATGGTAATGCAAAGTCCAGTGAACAGATGTCATTGCTTCCAGATACTGATCACAGATTAATTATAGGTAGAGTTGATGGGAGATCACAGGTCAGCTAAAAAGGATTTGTCATTTTGCTCAAAGATACTTCAGCTGAGCAGAATGGTTTCTTTGACTTCACATCCAGCCTGTCACCCAAAACAAACTAACACTGCTGGTCCTAATTAATGTTGTTGTGCTTTTGTTTTATTTAAATGTCAATCTTTTCGGATTAGAAGTCAGCAAGTTCGGAGTCTGTCACACAGTTTGTGTGTTAATTCCTTTAGTTCAGTGCATTGATAGGCCAATCTAGGGAGATATTCTACAAACAAAGCAGTCTTGTTTACCTTGATTCTGAAACCTACACTCGTTTCACTCTGTTTCTGTAAAACACACACAGGGCAGTGTGCTGTAATGTTGACTGCCAATGCAAAGGGCTGCTTTATAGACTTATTTGCTCCTTTCCAGTTATTAGATGAGAAGATAGATATTTATTGTTAAGTACAGATCTGAAATCAGAACATGGTTAGCCTAGCCCAGCATAAAGACTGGAAGGAGGAAGAAATAGCTAGCTCTGTTCAAACATCACCTACCCATACCTCTGCAGCTCACTAATTAACACAGCACATCTTCTTTGTTTTATGTGTAATAAACGAAAATGGTGGGCTTCCTATTAGAACAAAAAAAAGATGCTTGTGGAGTGGCAGACTGCAGCTGCTCAGCAGCTTGGGGCCGGCTAGAGAGTCTAGATTAGAGCCAGACCCTCTCGAGAATAAACACCTAGTGTCACTTGGGATTCTGCTCTGACCTGAAACTGTTTACCAACAGGAGGAAAGCTCAGAGATTACTTTTAAACTATTGGGATTAAAACGGGGATTTATCTACACTCCTGTTTATCAACCTGCTGCATCAGCAATCCCCGGAGGTGACCTCCATTTTCGGGTGTTCGTGTTCTCTAATGTTGACTTCAGACTGCAGCTGGAGGGGAAATGGACTTTACTTCACAAACAACATTACATTATAGGGGAAAAGACGAGAGAGAAGCCGAGTCTCTGGTAAGTAGACTACTGAATTCACAGAGAGGGTTGTCCTAATTTTAACCACACAGACACACACAACCTCGGTGTGTGCCGTTGCTTGCTAACATTAGCTTATGGCTTGAGTGAATACATTTTTATACTTTTTTTTATACCAATTAACTGTATCCCAAGAAGGCAAAGTGACTGGTGAAACATTTGGACGTTTGTATAGCAAAAATGTAAGCATGGTCCCACTCTGTTCACATGTAACATACTGTATCTGAAGTATGACACATGTAAAAGCTCAACGGGTTTGTTTGCCAAATAAGTCACAGCACTACACTACATCAACTGGTTTGGTGCTGGGTTTACCTTGATTGACATATGCCATTCATACTCCCGGCACGCAAGCTGGGCCTCAAACTTGGCCTTCTCTAGAATCATCTGTCTCTTCTTCTGGAACTCATAGCCACTCTCCTCCATGTGCTGCTACAGAATGCATCAAATGTTTAGGTTTTAAATGACCTTAAATATTTGCTATTACTTACATATTTATTATCTAAAGACACCTTCTTGATCTCTATCATGGAAAAATACTTATTAAGGAAAACATTATTAAGTTATTGTAGAGATTTAATGCCTCTGTGCAGTTTTTTAAATGGTTCACTTTGGCATCTCCCAGTGGTAGTATCAAAAATACACTGTAACAGCTATATATACATGTGTTAAACATTAAATACATTTAGCTTTGTTGACTCAGAAAAAGTTACAGTTAGAGTATCCCTTTGGGTTCTGCTAAACTGTGACGGGCATTTGTTTGCTCGATGTTTTCTAGACAAAATACGCAAATGATTGATTGAAGGAAGCCTGTTTCATATTGAATTATTATTAACTGCCGCTAGTCTTCGAGGCATAGATGTGTCATTATAGGTATAGGCTACAATCTATACTTATGGAAACACAACAAACTCCCCAAAACATTATATTTGTGTTGATCACATTTGTTATGCCATTAGACACATGATGTAGACATCTGTCATACCATCAAAAATAGACTTAATGAAGATTTTGAACTTGCTATCAGTACAGAGTCTCACAAAGATGATCAGAGCTTGGTGAATCTTCCTTACTTTTGGTTTTCTGTAACTTGTTGGTAGTCTCTCCAAATAAAAGCATCACTCTAGTGACTGAAGTTTAACATAAAATACATATAAAATATAATTTTAAATCGTAAAAAATGTCAATACAATATCACTGTAATGTGACAGCTATTCACTGTCACATTACAGTTAGGTGTCATTTACTATTATGAATGCTTTTGTGGTGTCACTTGACTCAAAGTAAGAGAACTTCTGAAGTTTAGCACACTGTACCTTTGGTGTTGTGACGCTGTTATCATTGTCCTGCCCACTGGAGAGGGAGAGACATTAGGGAGGAAACAGGAAGGATAAGATTAACTTTGCAGACATAGCAGCAGTACACATTGAGCATTAACCTACATGTAGACTTTAGCTAAAACACACAAGTAAAAAACATTCAACCATCACTGGAACTTCACAAGGGAATGCTGACACAGTTTTACAAGGTGTTCTTAGCCCATGTGGTTTTATCCTTTATAGAATCATGATACTATCACATGTTACCAATGAACCTGTTTACCTGTGGAATGGTCCACAAGGTGTTTTTGGAGCATTCTACAACTTTCCCAGTCTTTTGTTGCCCCTGTACCAACTTGTTTGAAAGGTGATGCTGCCATCAAATTCAGAATGAGCTTTTATTTGCAAAAATCAATGAAGTTGAGGAAGTCAGACATTAAATATATTGACTTTGTACTGTTTTCAATTGGGCATGTCATAAAGGATTAGCAAATAATCACATTCTGTTTTATTTATGTTTTACACAGCGTCCCAACTTTTTTGGAATTAGGGTTGTATAAAATTGTGGTGGTAAAGCACAGACTCACACGTAGACACAAAATCTTACTTGAGTGACTCTTCCACTGTGACCATCTCCACCGGGTAGAGCTGAACTCCAGACAGATTGTCCTGCTGTGTATTCACTCTGGTACACAGAAGGACTACATTATTAAACAGATTCATTTGATCTAGAAACGTATGACTTCTCACCAATGATTGTCTACAGTTCTAGTGTGCTTGGTGCCAGTACAATACCAAAACTCAATGTTTAACTCCAGAGTCATTTGACATCGGAGATTTTAAAGGCATTAAAAGAAGGATTGTCAAGAAAAAAAAATTGTAAAGACTCAAAAAAAATAATCCCTTCACTTCATCACTTCAGACCCACAGTAAGTGTGTGGCGGTGTCTATTTCTGCAGAGACACTACCATCTACCTTTATCCTGGCCAATAACAGCGTGAGTTATGGATTTTGTAAAAATTAAGCGACCAGGTTACATTGTCATCCTGTCTCTTTCCTCTGTACTGTCTGTGTGAGCTGCAGGTCAGGGTGAGCTTCATACACACAGAGCAGAGAGGTAAAAAGTGGAAGCATGTGGTTCAACTGAATTGGCACAAAATCCAGCTGTGAAGAGCTTTCCTGCAGGGTTACATGGAGGTGTGGGCGTGTTTATTTGACCTTTTAAATGTAACCGCTGTGAAACAAGCAGAAAATGGTTTATTACATATAACAGATTGAACAGTGACAGGAAACAGGATGAGAGAGAGGGGGGATGACATGTAACAAAAAGCCACAGTTCAAATTCGAACCCTGGGCTACTGCAGCGAGGACACAGCCTCTCTACTGTACATGGGGCACACACTCTACCAACGGAGCTTCTGGGGCACCTCTGACTTACTGTTTTGTACACGGTAGAATCATATATCATTTGAAAATGAAGTTTGATACGAGAACACTATCTATTTATTAATTGAAGTTTAGTCATGGTGAACATGGCCTCCATCATTAGGACTCACAATGAGGATTTGGAGTAACGATTCTGTGAAAACAGCCACTGGCTTTATTACCAGGCTCTGATAATTTATACTATCCATATGTGCAGGTGGTGAGGATGTACCAGTCAGCTGACTGGAGAAGGCAGAGTGTGTGTACACAGACTGCAGGCAGTGCACAGTATGCACCTGACAGCACAGTTGTGTCCACTGCAGCAATTTCACACACAACTAAATGAAAACTAAAATCGTACTTATGCATATGCACAGTATTGATTCTTTAATGCAGTTTGATGCAATCTTGGATTTCTACTGACGATGATAATTTGATTAGTTAGTTACCAAACAGTCCGGTCCTCTCCACTGCACTCCGGGGGAGGGGAATGTGATGGTGAGACAATGATGACTGAGGAAATATTGATTTATGATTTGAGTTGGCTGATATTTTTAAATGGAACAGTGTTTATGGAACAATTATTCTTCACTACAAGCACTAGTAGGAAAGTGCAACTGCATGAGTGACACTGCTGGTTTGAATGTTTATGACAACATGGATATGAAAATAAATGTGAGATGCATCATTATGCGTAAAATCAGGCCTCTCACCTTTGATTTCTACAATCAGGCTTTAATTTACCACCTCATCATTTGTATTGCCAGTTTCCCCAGTCTCCAAAATGTTTGTACATGTGGGTCAAAGTCCATAGATTTACACACATTTTATTTGTGTAAGTAAGTAGTATTTTTACAAAGTATTTTTACAAAACATCCCAATTTCTAAGAAAGTAGCAAGATTTATAAGTGAGTCCCCTGGACTGTTGACATAGCCTTCATAAGTGGTCCCATGTTCTTTTTCAAGTTTTCACACTCTTATGATTTTATGAAATGAACACAGACAATGCATCTTTATTATTCTCAAAATAATAAAGATGCTTTGTAAATACAGTTTCAGCAAACCAGCATTTGCCACTGGGCTGCTCGTTGAGGGGCAGCCTGCCCTTCGGACATTCAGCCTGTCCAGTCTCTTGTGCCAAGAGACACTCCGGCAGCGGAGAGAGGCTCTGAAGGAGTATTAAGCCGGAGTATTAATCCAAGAAGAACAGCAGCTGGCTGGTCAGGAGGGACTGTTTACTGGTGTAGAATAAAATAATTTTGCTGTTATTACTTTTCTGTTATATTTTCTTTGTTTGATTTGGTGTCGTCCCTTCTACATGACAGTGAGCTCAAAGCATTTTACATTGATTAATAGACAACTATAGATACTACAACTAAATAGATCTCTGTGAGTAAAACTTTGGTATATTGTGAAGACAGTCTAGAGCTGGGTCCCTTTGATTAGCCTTAGCCCTTCCACATTACAATAGTAATTTAATCAACACAAGTGTGATGTTTTACCCAGGAAGCGCAGCGATTAATTAGCTTTTTGCTTTTAGACAGTTGTGTATTGAGCATGTGTAAATCAACCCAGACTTTGGAGCATGGTCTCCCAGTCGCCCACCCCCCTGTTGCTGAGCCCAAACCTATTGTTTCCTGTTGCCTGTATATAATACTGACCAGAAAGTCACTCTGGTCAGAGAGAACTTTGCATTCCTGTTGTGAACTTCTGTCTCTACTGATCAGTAATTAAAACTCATCTGAACCAGCAACAGAATTGGACCTGAAGGATTAATTTGTCTTCTACACTGGGGAAACTATAGGTCACAATCCCATTATCAGCACCACCGCTAAGCATCGGAGGAGAAGCGGGAAATGCAATGCTTCCGACACACTTTTATGCTTCTGTGTTGAAGAGGGATGAAACACCATACCTACGGTGTAGCCTCTGCTATATGCCGTAGCCTGAGTGCACCTCCCCAGAAATGTAATAATGGAGATTGTGACCTGTAGCTTCCCCAGTAAACACACTACACTTATCAGCTGTTGCAGAGTGGACAGGCTGAATGTCTGAAGGGCATGAAGCCCCTCAAGGAGCAGCCCAGTGGCAAACGCCAGCTTGCCGAAAACCAAGTCATTCAAGCCGGGTTTATATGGAGAGGAGGCCCTCCCTGCAGACATAGCCTGTCCGCTCTCTAGCTCAGAGACACAGCTGTGAGCCGAAGAAGTCAGTGTGTTTCAAGGGGAAAGTACACCTGGCAATCTGCTCACCACTGCCAGCAATGCAGACACTGAAGAAGAACAACATAAATTTAACTTATTTTGTTTTTGTTTCCTTATTTATAAACATTTCCATTTCAAGCTGAAGATGAGAAAACAAATGTCTTTTTACAATCTTTGGTGTATACAGAAAGAACGAATAAACAGAATTCTCACTTGTTTTTTCATTTCTCGTTTGCCAGATCAAATTGAATGAACGGATGATACATGGATCATATTGGCCCTGGTATTGAAATATTCTGGCAAGAAACTTCACCCTGTGATGATGTAACGCACAGGTCTTGTGCGTCAATCAAAACACAACGGCCCTCATTTATCAAACGAACGTACGACAGAAAACTGGGCATACGGTCATTTCCACGCAAAGCTCGGAATTTATCAATTTGGATGTGAGCAGCGGCTACGATCAATCTCATGTTAAGTCTCAACTCGTGTACGCAAGTGTTCAAGTCAGTGTTGATTTGCGGTGCAGCATAGTAAATCTGGCGGAGTCTGAGAATTGTTATTAGACCATATATCCCTGACATTAAAGGTAGCCTACTAGTTTCAAATAGTTTGCAATTAACAGGGTAAACAGTTTATTGCTGTAATATTAATTTCTCTTTCATTTTGAGAAAGATTTTGAGATTTTGAGGCAGGTGACATAATTACAAGCAACTAAACTAAATTGAAAGTGATGTGATAGGTTAGATGCTTACTCAGTTACCTATTTAAACAAGAGCTTTGACAGTCATCACATCTCGACAATGGCAGATCTGGCTCTGTTAGAAGACCTATATGTGCCCGTAAGACGTGAGAGGGTTTTTCGGGACCACAGGGATCTTTTTATGGAGAGTGGCTATTGAGTCGCTTTCGTCTCCCAAGGCATCTCCTTTTGGAATTATGCCACGATTTGGAGCCTCAGTTAAGGAGAGAAACCCGACGCTCGAATGCCATACCTGTGCCAATGCAGGTGCTCGCCACATTGGGGTTTTTGGCCACCGGGACCTTTCAGCAGGAGATCAGGGATAGGTCCGGTATGTCACAGCCAACCATTAGCAGAACGATGCCAGCAGTGTTGGCGGCTATCAAGTCCCTTTCCGGCAATACATTCAATTTCCTTACAATGATGCTCAGCAAACTGTGATTAAGAGAGAATTTTATGAGATTGCTGGGTTTCCTAATGTGATTGGTGCGATTGATTGTACCCATGTGCATCTGAAGCCACCATCCATGAATGATTACGCATTCATCAATCGTAAAAACTATCACTCCATAAACGTTCAGGTCATTTGTGATGCCACGCTCTCTCTCCTAAACGTGGTAGCCTGGTGGCCCGGGGGGACGCATGACTCCTTCATTTGGCAAAACAGCAGCGTAGGGACACGGCTACAGGATGGCGCACTGCAGGGCCAGAGTCATCTCCTCGGTGAGTAGCCTAACTACTGCGTTAAATTAATATTCTAAAAGTAATCAAATTACTGACATTTTGGTGTGATTCATGTGCTAGGTGACAAAGGTTATCCCCTCAAGGAATACCTGGTAACTCCACTCGCAAACCCTACAACAGAGCAGGAGCGCAGATTCAACCATGCGCAAATACGCACACGGGCCACGGTGGAGCACTGCATCGGGCTGCTTAAGGGCAGATGGCTCTGTCTAGGATCCACGGGGGGAACCCTATTGTACATGCCAGAGAAAGTTTGCAATATCATTTTAGCCTGTGGGGTTCTGCACAATATTGTGCAGGATAACAGGGTGCCATTTTATGTCCCGGTGCAGCCAGATGAACCTATGCCCAGAGAGCCATGGCCAGCAGAGCCCCAACTGGAGGCTATATGAAGGAGACAGGACCTCATTCATCGCTTCTAAAATGTAAAGTGTTACATACTTATGTTTGGCAACTATTCAATACAGGGAAACAGACAATGCACAATATTTAGTCAAACATTTTATTCATGTGATGCACGTTTCAGGTTTTCGTTTATCTCTTTTAAAGTGTTGTTTATTGCTATAAGTGAGCGATTTATCTCCGCCATTGACCGACACATTTCGGTTTGTTTTTCCAGGACCTCTACTAACAGAATCCAGGGTCGTGGTAGTGTGCCTGCACAGGCGGCGGAGGACACGCGCCCGCACACACAGCTCGCAGTTGACTGGCTCTGTGGGACTGGCTCCAGACCGGTTACTTCAGCCGAAGCCTGAACAACACCACTCGAATGATCTGAAACATCATTTAAATAAAGAAATAAACTCTGACTGCAACCGTGTAATTATTTAAACTACAAACATGGTTCCTACACCTCAGAGTCGGCATCAGAGCACATCTCACCGGGGGGCATTCAGTGAATGCGGGGGGTCACTTTCTGCCACTCAACAACTCAATATACGATGTAAATACGTGATAATATCAGTTTTCTGTCAACAATCAACACACTAATCCATGTCTTATACCAAAACATCCAAAGGAGCACGTTTTCACATAGGCACCGCATAGTGTACTCGCGTTGTCAAAAAATTACAGCCCTCTCTCTCTCTCTCCCTCTCTCTCTCTCTGTCTCTCTCTCTCTCTCTCTCTCACACACACACACACACACACAGCCTCTCTCTCTTTCACGCATGCACGCAGCCATTGCGAATCACTGGAACAACTGTAATAGACCACACAGCCAGATGCAGCATAAATTCAGACAGGACAAAAACCCATTCAGCTTTAAGTGTTATAAACAAGTACGCCACGGCGGGCAAAATAAGGTACATTAAAAACTGTTTAGCAACTTTGAACTCTGTCTCAATGACATCCACTCGTGACAGGTCCATAATGTGCTTGACAGCACTGACGTCAAGGAATGTGGTGCTCTCTGGATTTAGCGCAGAAAGTGCACCAGCCAGCTGTGAGTTGCGCTCACTGAATCTATGATCCATTTCTCCAAGTACTGAATCTACAATGCTGTAGTACAGTCTCTGAAGCTCACTTTTGGTGTCATCATCTCTCTGTCCTGTAGTTCCCACAACGACATACGCGTCCATTTGCGTATTTGCCTTGCGTCTCCGTTTGGACAATGTGGGTTGTGATGCGCTGGCAGCTGTGGAAAAGTCCCACACTTTATTAAATTCCTCATCACAGCGGAGTTTCCGCACACAGGTTGTTGCGCAGGCCACAATACTTAATACTTAAATACCCTGTCATTAAGTCAGTGTCTTCTCTCTGTAGAAGCTTGTTTGGTGGGTCCAGCAGGGCGAGAACAGTGTGGACTAACTTGGCAATGAATAGGAAACTGGGCTTGGTCATCTCACGCAACAGGCCTGCAGCTTCCATTCATGTCTCCGCGCCATGGGCGAGAACAGAGTCAATGTCAGTCAAGAGAGATGTTATGTCGTTAAATGAGTTTAAAACAACGGTCACGGTGGCAAGATGTCCCATCCATCTCTGTTCCAGCAGGCGTTTGAGGTGCACACCCTTGTAATGCACAGCAGTGGTGGGCTTCTTGCAGAACTTGTAAAGGGCGTTGCACACATGAAAAAAGTCCTCTACAGCTGTCTTAGCTGACATTGCATGTACTACAACTAAGCGCAGCTGGTGATTAAGACAGTGTACATATGGTATCTCACGATTCAGTTTCTCTTGCAGTAGCTTTTGGACACTGCCATGTTTCCCAGAAATCAGAGCAGCCCCATCAAAAACCTGGCTGAGAATCTTTGATGTATCCAGTCCAGCTTTGTTCAGCTCTGCCAAAACGGTGTCGGTCAGTGTCTGTGCGTCACCTTTATCAGCTGTTGCTATCATTAGGCACTCGGTAACCTCATATGATCCATTCACAAATCTCAGGACAACTGATATATTTTCACACCTGTTTGGGTCACGAGTTCCATCCACTTTCAGAGTGTAAATTGAGTCGCTTACCTCCTCCACTATAGCCTCAGTTACCACACTGCTGAGTGTATTAATGAGTTCATTTTGCATGTCATGACAGCGTTGCGAGGGACTGTTTTCACAACATCTGCCAGTTCAGGGTCCTTTTTAATCGTTTAGTCCAGTAATGAGAGGAAAAGTCCACTCCCTCCCTCAGACATGTTATCAAAAGCCTCTACTTTTCCTTGTAAAGGCAACTGGTTTTCCACCAGAAATCCCACAACATCAATGAGCGAGGAAATGTAATACCTGTTTTTTTGTAGTTGATCTGAATTGACAAGTGTCGAGATCTCCTTTCCAGTATTGACACGTCTTTCACGCTCCTTCCACAGTGTGTAACAGTTGAGATGCTCCTTTGACGATTCATGTTTAAGCAATCCTTAATCTCTTTCCACTGCGTTTTTCCAGTTATGAAATCCCACAGTGACGAATACATCCTGAGACCTCCTTTGCGTGCTAAACTGCCGACAACAAAAGCAAAATGCTGCATCCGCTTTGACGCTGTATTCAAGCCAGTCACGGTTGTGGTACCAAGCAGAGACAAATGAACGCTTCCTCCCACTGAAAATGCTGGCTGGGTAATGTAAAACAACTTGGTTAGGCTGTTCAGTCCCGAGATCATCTATGGTTTGTCTTCGGCAGCTAGCACTCCCGCTAGCCACAGCTTCATCGTTGCCATGGTCGCTGCTATCACGGCTAACATTAGCTGCAGGCTCCTGCGCTTCAGAAGTGGCGGCTCTGGGTGCACTTGCTCCCTCTTCCGTTGCCGGCAGAGCCGAAGGAGGCCTTGCAGAAGCAGCAGCACCACCATGTAACCACTTTCTGATATCCATTTATATTTTTAGCAAATGTTCGTTGGCGTAAGTTAGCTCACTGTGAGCTCCATGCACGTGTAGCATGGAGTTGTTGTTACCCTAGATTATGACTATCAGTTTTTATTTTGATAGGAACCAATACGTGCTCCAAGAACTTTTATTTTGAAAGGCGGTAAAGTTCACTTCAGAAAGGGTGGGTAACTTCCGCATCTTTATATTTATTTTCTTGGAGCTATTGTGTTGTTAAAAATGTAAAAGTAAATTATTTTCTTTATTTTGAATCGCACCGAACCCAGGGGTTGTGGTTTTGGGTGGCTGGTATGTGTTTAAAGAGAAATTAGTTTAATGGATTCTCCCATTGCGCTGAGATGACCTGTCACCGGAATAGCAATGGTCCCTTTTTCTCTGGATTCAATGGGAGAAGGCGCAATAATCCTTGTGAAGAAACCATTTCAGAAAACCACTGTGCTCTGCTGTTTTCATGCAGGAGTAATAAATGTGCCTGAATCCACGTGGTCGTCCTGTCCTATTTTAACCGAGACACAACGCAGAATAGACTCCGCTACACGCGCTTATTTGAATGTGACGACAACGTCAACTTGACATCGTCAAGCCTTCAGGTCATAGGTCAACAGATCAACACCTGACCAATGAGCACACTACTTACCCAAACGTGACTGTATGCAAATGATCAACACTGTTTTTCTGATTACTTTGTTTTTATTATTTTTTAAATCTAATCCTCACTGTATAGTGACTTTAATAAATAGATTAATACACAGATTAATAACATATAAAGTTTGGAACCAAAAGGCTGGACTGCAGGCGGGTGAGGGTGGGGGAAAGGGGGGGCACAGCAACTTATTTGGGGGGCATTGCCCCCCAATGACGCCGACCCCACTACACCTTTTCCCAAGTCAAATACAAACACTTTTCAAGGTGCATTAGCAAGTTTTTCCAGCACCATACGGCTGTGGTTAATTTAAATATAGGCTAAACAGCCAAAATGCTTCAAGCATTCAGGGACCCGAACCCTGTGCAAAAAATATTAGTAGGCTATTAAATGTTTACCATTATCCGGCTCAGACTCAGGTGGTGCGTCTGTGTCTCCTCCGCCACTTATGCCCGAAATTGAAGCGAACCCGATCAGCGCAGCCACCCGCTCCTCTATCTGGGTCAATGCATCCTGGCGAGTTTGAGGTCTGGCCATTTTTTCTTGACCTAAATATAAATTGCGATATAATCGATTATAAATATACATATACACATGTATGACTATACATATTGTGGATGTATAAATTAAATATTCAAACCTCAACTGGAGTTCGATTGACGACGGCAACGCTGTTGACCGCAGCAGTGATTTCTTTCCATATGGCATTCTTCCGACTTCCTTTGATGCCACTTTTCAGGCTGCCAAATAAAACTAATTTGTTTAATTGTTTGTGCGATGTTATGGTCTCAATTTCAAGGTCGGAAAAGTTCCTCTTCTTGGACATATTACGCATCTCCATGTCGTAAACTCTAGGGGCGAGGTCTCTAAACTGAGAATATTTAAGGGCGTGATATTTACATGACGATTGTTTTCAGCTGCCACATTTATCAACGCCCAATCATTCTTACGCTGTGATCGGCAAGATACGAACGTTTCATGAATCACATGTAAACCCTGTTGTAAGATGATTTCTGTGCTCGGATCTGCGCTGGTTTCTACGTTAGATTGATAAATGAGGGCCAACGGATAAACAACGCAAACATCCTAAAACCCACTTAACTAACTTGCAAGTCAGGAACATAGAATTAGTTCATGACTTACTGAATGTTCTCAACCAATAGAGAAGGATGTAACCAATCACCTGATATAAACAAATGAAAATCAGTGTTGATACAATATAAAATGTGCAACAGTAGTTTAAAATTGATTTCAATTACTTAAAACAGCTACAGGGCACGTTAATTTTTTGTGCATTCTGGCGGCCCCTGTGGACAAAAGCATTAAATGGTAAATGGACTGTATTTATATAGCACTTCTCTAGGCTTAGCAACCACTCAGAGTGCTTTAAAACACAAGTCAGCATTCATCCATTCATACACACATTCATAGACTAGTGGCAGAGGCTACCATGCAAGGTGCCACCTGCTCAGCAGGAGTGATAACCATTCATCAGCATTCAGTAGTGTTTCCAATGCCTTGTGTCTAAAGATCTTGGTCTGGCTAGCTTGCACATTTGTTCTTAAAAGCAAGTGAAAGAAAGAGATGACATATTGTGAAAAACTAAGTTTTGACGAGACATATACCCTTGCTTCTCTCCATTGTTCTATCCTCTTTCCCATGCTCTATCTTCTTTCTATTGCCCTGACTATAAAAGGCTGTAGAATCTTGGGCTACAAATTACGTTAATAGAAACTCATAGAGTCTCAGTAAGAATGTTTTTTTCAGAAAATTGGAGGAGACTCCTCAGAGATCTCTACGAGAATAAAAGCAGGAGCCTTGAGAGGTCTGAGTCAGTATGGTCCTGGGACCTGCTCTGGTTTTTTGGTGTTGCTGTCTTGGAGAAAACAATAAACTCTATTGCAACAGACTCTGCACATCTCTGGTGATTTGCTTTGAGCATTTTGTCTGACTGAACTATGAAGAAGCTATTTTTCTAAGTGTTGGACCAAGATCCAAGTTCCTCTGGCCCATTCCCTGGTCCCTTGTGACCCAACATTAATTGGCAAGCCATTTTGCCAAGAGAGAGACTGTAGCCTCACACCAGAGTGGACCTGCCTGCACTTCAGACTATAGGTGGCCACTTAAATTAAAAATAATCAGAGCCATTTTTTGTCCAAATATTGAATGTGTCACTGAGTGCAGTGTCAGGACTCTGTCCAGGTTAAAGGTATCTGATCATCTCTTCTCTAAAGAACCTAGACAAACTTTATTTAAATTATTGCTGAATTTAACCAAAAAGTTGATTATTGCTGGATTTAACCAAACACAGACAACTGTCACCACTGAAGTGCAACTAACAACATGGGCACAACAGAGTCTGCTTCAAACATATGTGTGCACGTCATGTTATTTATGTAATTCATGTACCACGATGCAGAAAGTATGGATGATTGTTTTCTGAATGTGGTTATAACAATTTGGATTGTTGGATGTGATGTTGTTTTGAGTGGAATAATCTGGCATTTAGTAATACCCCTTTTCCACTGGTCAAATATCCCACTTAAACCCGCTAAGATCAGGGTTTTGTGTGTAATGGGAATGTGTAAACTCTGCATTTATCACCTCAGCTCCGCTTTGATCTAAACGGAAGACCCGGGTGAACACGCTAAATTCCACCAGG
Organism: Pagrus major; assembly: GCF_040436345.1. Lineage (NCBI taxonomy): Eukaryota > Metazoa > Chordata > Actinopteri > Spariformes > Sparidae > Pagrus > Pagrus major. The sequence goes on along the minus strand of NC_133223.1, from coordinate 1,349,521 downwards.
CAAAGTGATGACGTGTTATCAACATCAGGGGGTGGCGTGTAAATAAGGAAGGAATTTGGGCTTCGGTCTATTCAAGGACGTTTTATGTCTGGACACAGTGTTGGAGGTGGAGCCCTGTTCCTTCCTATGAAAGATGCTCAGTGGTGTTTTGAGACCAAAAAAGCTAAACTTCCCAGCTATGGAAATAACTGGATCGCCGACCGAGCCGGCTAACTTACGAACTAACTTACTTGAATGGGGATAATATAATTTGATCGTGTGGCTCTTCTAGACTTTCCAAATGTTATTGCACCGAATGGCTGAAATTATTATAGTGAAACGAGTCATTTTTGCTCAAAAGAATTTATCCACCGTTTTACAGACGCTTCTTTCACAAGGGGTGTATTGCTGTTTTCTCTTCTGTTACAACTGCTTCGGGTGCATTCATGATGTGAAACTTGACGTCAGTGATGTCAGTGACGTACAATGACACTTTGCCTGCGGGTAGAGGGAATAATGGGGAATAGTGGGGTGGGGTCAATACGCGATTCTTAGCGGGTGTCTATGAGCCTTGTCTCTTTACTTTTTGGCAAATTCCAAGAAACTAATTGTGCTTATACGCACAAAAGATTCAGCTGATCAGCCGGAATACCCAAGAGCACTAGCAAGCAGTGCAAGAAAAGGCTACATGGGGGCCGGACAGGGAAGAGGACATGGGAGAGTCAGCGCCAGTGGAGTTAATAATGCAACAACATCCTAGGACATCCACAGGACAGAGCTCCCCTTGAGACAGGACAGTATCCTGTAACTGTAAGAAAAAGGAACACTATTATTTATTATAATCAGGAAAAAGGGTAGGAGAGGGATGCAGAGCAAGAAATAAGAGATCTCAATGAACTGTGCAAGAAGGGATGAGTAAGGAGAAACCAACCAAAACCTGACAAGATGTATCGAAAAATGAGCACACCCAAATCAGCATCAGGGGACAGGTTCTAACAGTTTTCCCGGAGACATGACAAGTCAACAATATGGATGAAAACTGCCCTCAGGGAAATAGAGGAAGAGCTGAGAGAACCAATCCGTGAGAAAATGGAGGAACAGCTGAGAGAATTTTCATCCACAGCACATGCATCAACATCTGCAGGAAATCAGTGATGGGATCATGTCGCCATGGTAAGGAGGCTGAATGGTGGAGGAAAGTTTTGTGTGCAGTTGGACGACACAATAGCATCTGAAGGTACTGAAGAGGAGGAAGACCTGCTTGGCAGCTATTAGGAAATGGTGGCCTGGCCACAACACTCACTACACAACACTGCAGGAAGACCACGCCAAGTAGGTTGAAGTGAAGCCCGTAAAATCCTGAGAAATGGGAGGAAGATTGGGGGAGAGCACAACTCGAACCCATTCTTGGACAATGCCTGGCAGGCAGAGAGACTATAAACTACAGTACTGTCAGCAGAGGGTTGAGTATCTTGGCAGGCAGCTGTGTGGGAATAAGAGACTAATTGCCCCCTCACAGGTGGAAGCAGTAACCAAGGCTTCAATGACACAGACAGTGGGACAAATGCACTCTTTCCTGGGAATGACAGGGCATAGCTGTTGGCTACTTGAGGGGAGGCTGACGCTAGCATGATAGCGCTAACTCATGCTCTCGGAGTACTGTTTTGGATGGAACCTTTTGAGATGATGGAAGAGGTTGGTGGTGTTTCCAGTTCTGCTGAGGACTGGTCACCGACACATTTTGCACCTAATGGTGGTCTGTCCTTTGTCAGACTTCAGGTAGCCGAACTATTTCCAAATAACCAAAATGGTATGACCTTTCTTCAGTACAATTTCTTCTTCTTTGTCAGTTTCCTTGCACTCGGTTTCGCTTGTTGGACTGCTCATTGTCTTGTGTCGGCTAGACACACAGGTGGTCACCGTCATTCAGAGTTGTTGTGTTGGGACCGTCTACATGGTTCTGACGTCGGATCGGCCTGCATGCAGCTCAATGCTTAAATGCGGCCTCCTTGCACTAACAAAGCCTGTTAAACAAAGGAAAGTGCAATGACCCTTATGTCCCGTAGGTGGGGCCTGCTTGTCACAGCCCCCCCAGGTTTGAAACTCCCATCTCCCATTGTCTGCGAGCGCACCTGAACGCATCAGTTTCCGCTGCAGCTGGAGGAGATAAATACAGCGGCAGACTCATTTCAACGCAGTCCCAGAGTTACGTGTTGCTGGAAGCATCAGCTTTCGCCTATGCAACTATTACTCATAAGGGAGCCCACAGATGTCTGGATATTTTCCCCGCCTAGGCCGCAGTCTTTCATCTCCCCGGACGAGCCAAAACTGCACCGTGTTCACCAAAAACGCTCTGGATTGTATGCTTGTGAGCTACATTCTTTGTTCTTTGTGAGTTTTGTGGACCGCCGTGTCCCTCTTTTTATTGCTGTTTGTTTTACGTTATAAAACACGTTGTTTGCTTTCCCTTTTCACTCATCACGAGCTGATTTGAGCCCCTCCACGCCGTGGAGCGGGAGTGTACACACACATCAGGGGTTACGTGCGCACACACGTAATCTTATGGGTGACCTGTTGGAGACTTATGGTTGATGACCTCGCTATGACATAAGATATGTGTGTCTCGTGATATCTCCCTTTTATGATTTCAGAGACGGACGCCTCGTGGTAGCACGTCCACCTTTTGTGTTACAGCCGGTCACTTTCCCTACAAATTCATCTTGTGTGCAATAAAGTGCACACGAGGCCAACGGTGGTGTAACCATTGCCGTTGTTCAAATCTTGCGCGTTCGTTCATTTGACTAGCTTTGGGTGACGTATTCATGTCCACCATTTTTGGAATTCTAGACATATGATTCAGCAAAATCATTGTCATTTTTGAATTTGTATCCACGCGTGACTACTCCAAGTCACGTTTCGGCCATTTTTGTAGTCAAACGAACGTGAGTTCCCCAATTCCGGTTTGGCCATTTTTGTAGTCCTTTCAACGGAACACTCCGTGACGTCACCCTCCAAAAGAGCGTGACCGCCATTTTGGCTCTCGGCCATCTTGTTTCTTTGACTACAACCGCCATCTTGGTTCCTCTTTCTTTGTCTCTGACACACACATACACACACGCACACACACACACACACACTTGTTTGTTATTTGTGCTTGAGTTTGTC